>NW_027640516.1:0-177076 GCF_949752795.1 Hyperoodon ampullatus
GTCAGTTTTGGTCAACTTTAGGAGCTAGGAAATGGTCCCCTTTACAGAAATGTTCAAATTTACTGGCATTTCATATATTCTCTGCTATAACATTGTCCTGATTCTTTCTGTATATTCTTTACATATGTTTATGTTTTCCTTAATCAAAGTGTGTCTTTTAAATCTTTTCAAAGAATATTCTTTGGACTTACTAAATCACCTCAATTTTATACGTTTTCTGTTGTATTAAGTTCTGCTCATATCTTTATTTATATTTTTTCTATGTTCTCAGGGTTTGTTGTTTGGATCATCTGATGTCAATTAAAACACTTGGTTATTCATTTTAATAAATCTTTTTACTTATAAAGATTTGAACTTTTGAAGATTCCAGCTTACTTGTAAGTTTCTAAGGGTCAGGTCCTCTCCATTGTTGCTGGCCTAAGGCTTAGTTCACCATATAGCAATGTATATATTGACATATTTTCCCCTCGACTTTCTGTGATTCCCTACATCTCACCTTTCTTTGCAGACAAGCCATTTGAAATACCCTTCACTTATTTCACAGCCAATAAGTCTTTGAAATAATGTGTATTTTTGAGAGAAATCTTCTTATATCATTAGGCAGAAAATCTGACCTGCCATAGTTTTCAAAACAGCATAATTTCACTCTTCTCAATGATTAATCTGTTGTATTACACAACCTTTGAGTATTTAGCTTTCTCAATGACATGTACTTTACAAATGTTTTAGAGATCCTACCAGTCTTTGAAAACATCCTTGTTCCTTGTTCCAGTTCCAGTTTTATGTATATATTCTGCCTTGCACCTGATTATTCCAACATCTGATGGGTGGCCTTGGGAAACTAATTCTCATATTGATTGTTTTTGCTGATTGTCTCCCCTTGTAGCTGATTTCTTCATTATTGTGTAAATTTAGATCTTGAGCTCATGTTTAGCTAAACAGCTGACATTGTAAAAGGCTTAAGTGTGAACGCTCGTAAGCTTCAGGAGAAAGTCGGCAAAGATTTTTTTGTGTCCCTCCGATGAGTTGCCCGCAAGGACCCCATTTTTTAGAAGTGTTGGTCCAATACTCCCTCTAGAGGCAGGGGATTCAGACAGGGCTGCTTTGCAACCCCCGATCTGGGGCAGCGGCTGTGGTCGACCTGTGGTCAGGGCAGGAGCCTCTCCGCGTTGGTCCCAGTGACCCATCTGCCTGCGAACTTCGGTCACCTGGCAGGAAGGTACGATGCCCAGTCCTATGGTTAGCTGTGCAGCGAGGTGTACTGCGAGGACACGTTCCACACACACTTCAACAAAGAGGGCGGCCTGAGTGGAAAGGTGAGTGTTTGGGAAGCTGTGCAGACAAAGAAGGCGCCCTTTGGCCTGGGCCAAATGCTTGTGACACTCCCCTGGTCCTGCCGGGCTCTGAGGGCCCTGCCCTGGGCCCCCTGCTCCCCTGCCCTTTGTTCAGTCACAGCAGAGATGGCCACACCCACTCCCTCAGTGAGGGCAGTGTTCCAACCTCCTTCAGCCCCACCCCCTCTCCGCAGGTTACCATGGACTACCGATGCTGCATTCTGAGGCCAGGGCGTTCCAAGAATGCCAAGGGCAGACATGATGACCTTCAATGATTTCCTCTTGTGTCAGTTTTGGTCAACTTTAGGAGCTAGGAAATGGTCCCCTTTACAGAAATGTTCAAATTTACTGGCATTTCATATATTCTCTGCTATAACATTGTCCTGATTCTTTCTGTATATTCTTTACATATGTTTATGTTTTCCTTAATCAAAGTGTGTCTTTTAAATCTTTTCAAAGAATATTCTTTGGACTTACTAAATCACCTCAATTTTATACGTTTTCTGTTGTATTAAGTTCTGCTCATATCTTTATTTATATTTTTTCTATGTTCTCAGGGTTTGTTGTTTGGATCATCTGATGTCAATTAAAACACTTGGTTATTCATTTTAATAAATCTTTTTACTTATAAAGATTTGAACTTTTGAAGATTCCAGCTTACTTGTAAGTTTCTAAGGGTCAGGTCCTCTCCATTGTTGCTGGCCTAAGGCTTAGTTCACCATATAGCAATGTATATATTGACATATTTTCCCCTCGACTTTCTGTGATTCCCTACATCTCACCTTTCTTTGCAGACAAGCCATTTGAAATACGCTTCACTTATTTCACAGCCAATAAGTCTTTGAAATAATGTGTATTTTTGAGAGAAATCTTCTTATATCATTAGGCAGAAAATCTGACCTGCCATAGTTTTCAAAACAGCATAATTTCACTCTTCTCAATGATTAATCTGTTGTATTACACAACCTTTGAGTATTTAGCTTTCTCAATGACATGTACTTTACAAATGTTTTAGAGATCCTACCAGTCTTTGAAAACATCCTTGTTCCTTGTTCCAGTTCCAGTTTTATGTATATATTCTGCCTTGCACCTGATTATTCCAACATCTGATGGGTGGCCTTGGGAAACTAATTCTCATATTGATTGTTTTGGCTGATTGTCTCCCCTTGTAGCTGATTTCTTCATTATTGTGTAAATTTAGATCTTGAGCTCATGTTTAGCTAAACAGCTGACATTGTAAAAGGCTTAAGTGTGAACGCTCGTAAGCTTCAGGAGAAAGTCGGCAAAGATTTTTTTGTGTCCCTCCGATGAGTTGCCCGCAAGGACCCCATTTTTTAGAAGTGTTGGTCCAATAATCCCTCTAGAGGCAGGGGATTCAGACAGGGCTGCTTTGCAACCCCCGATCTGGGGCAGCGGCAGTGGTCGACCGGTGGTCAGGGCAGGAGCCTCTCCGCGTTGGTCCCAGTGACCCATCTGCCTGCGAACTTCCGTCACCTGGCAGGAAGGTACGATGCCCAGTCCTATGGTTAGCTGTGCAGCGAGGTGTACTGCGAGGACACGTTCCACACACACTTCAACAAAGAGGGCGGCCTGAGTGGAAATGTGAGTGTTTGGGAAGCTGTGCAGACAAAGAAAGCGCGCTTTGGCCTGGGCCAAATGCTTGTGACACTCCCCTGGTCCTGCCGGGCTCTGAGGGCCCTGCCCTGGGCCCCCTGCTCCCCTGCCCTTTGTTCAGTCACAGCAGAGATGGCCACACCCACTCCCTCAGTGAGGGCAGTGTTCCAACCTCCTTCAGCCCCACCCCCTCTCCGCAGGTTACCATGGACTACCGATGCTGCATTCTGAGGCCAGGGCGTTCCAAGAATGCCAAGGGCAGACATGATGACCTTCAATGATTTCCTCTTGTGTCAGTTTTGGTCAACTTTAGGAGCTAGGAAATGGTCCCCTTTACAGAAATGTTCAAATTTACTGGCATTTCATATATTCTCTGCTATAACATTGTCCTGATTCTTTCTGTATATTCTTTACTTATGTTTTTGTTTTCCTTAATCAAAGTGTGTCTTTTAAATCTTTTCAAAGAATATTCTTTGGACTTACTAAATCACCTCAATTTTATACGTTTTCTGTTGTATTAAGTTCTGCTCATATCTTTATTTATATTTTATCTATGTTCTCAGGGTTTGTTGTTTTGATCATCTGATGTCAATTAAAACACTTGGTTATTCATTTTAATAAATATTTTTCCTTATAAAGATTTGAACTTTTGAAGATTCCAGCTTACTTGTAAGTTTCTAAGGGTCAGGTCCTCTCCATTGTTGCTGGCCTAAGGCTTAGTTCACCATATAGCAATGTATATATTGACATATTTTCCCCTCGACTTTCTGTGATTCCCTACATCTCACCTTTCTTTGCAGACAAGCCATTTGAAATACCCTTCACTTATTTCACAGCCAATAAGTCTTTGAAATAATGTGTATTTTTGAGAGAAATCTTCTTATATCATTAGGCAGAAAATCTGACCTGCCATAGTTTTCAAAACAGCATAATTTCACTCTTCTCAATGATTAATATGTTGTATTACACAACCTTTGAGTATTTAGCTTTATCAATGACATGTACTTTACAAATGTTTTAGAGATCCTACCAGTCTTTGAAAACATCCTTGTTCCTTGTTCCAGTTCCAGTTTTATGTATATTTTCTGCCTTGCACCTGATTATTCCAACATCTGATGGATGGCCTTGGGAAACTAATTCTCATATTGATTGTTTTTGCTGATTGTCTCCCCTTGTAGCTGATTTCTTCATTATTGTGTAAATTTAGATCATGAGCTCATGTTTAGCTAAACAGCTGACATTGTAAAAGGCTTAAGTGTGAACGCTCGTAAGCTTCAGGAGAAAGTCGGCAAAGATTTTTTTGTGTCGCTCCAATGAGTTGCCCGCAAGGACCCCATTTTTTAGAAGTGTTGGTCCAATACTCCCTCTAGAGGCAGGGGATTCAGACAGGGCTGCTTTGCAACCCCCGATCTGGGGCAGCGGCTGTGGTCGACCAGTGGTCAGGGCAGGAGCCTCTCCGCGTTGGTCCCAGGGACCCATCTGCCTGCGAACTTCGGTCACCTGGCAGGAAGGTACGATGCCCAGTCCTATGGTTAGCTGTGCAGCGAGGTGTACTGCGAGGACACCTTCCACACACACTTCAACAAAGAGGGCGGCCTGAGTGGAAAGGTGAGTGTTTGGGAAGCTGTGCAGACAAAGAAGGCGCCCTTTGGCCTGGGCCAAATGCTTGTGACACACTCCTGCGCCTGCCGGGCTCTGAGGGCCCTGCCCTGGGCCCCCTGCTCCACTGCCCTTTGTTCAGTCACAGCAGAGATGGCCACACCCACTCCCTCAGTGAGGGCAGTGTTCCAACCTCCTTCAGCCCCGCCCCCTCTCCGCAGGTTACCATGGACTACCGATGCTGCATTCTGAGGCCAGGGCGTTCCAAGAATGCCAAGGGCAGACATGATGACCTTCAATGATTTCCTCTTGTGTCAGTTTTGGTCAACTTTAGGAGCTAGGAAATGGTCCCCTTTACAGAAATGTTCAAATTTACTGGCATTTCATATATTCTCTGCTATAACATTGTCCTGATTCTTTCTGTATATTCTTTACATATGTTTATGTTTTCCTTAATCAAAGTGTGTCTTTTAAATCTTTTCAAAGAATATTCTTTGGACTTACTAAATCACCTCAATTTTATACGTTTTCTGTTGTATTAAGTTCTGCTCATATCTTTATTTATATTTTTTCTATGTTCTCAGGGTTTGTTGTTTGGATCATCTGATGTCAATTAAAACACTTGGTTATTCATTTTAGTAAATCTTTTTACTTATAAAGATTTGAACTTTTGAAGATTCCAGCTTACTTGTAAGTTTCTAAGGGTCAGGTCCTCTCCATTGTTGCTGGCCTAAGGCTTAGTTCACCATATAGCAATGTATATATTGACATATTTTCCCCTCGACTTTCTGTGATTCCCTACATCTCACCTTTCTTTGCAGACAAGCCATTTGAAATACCCTTCACTTATTTCACAGCCAATAAGTCTTTGAAATAATGTGTATTTTTGAGAGAAATCTTCTTATATCATTAGGCAGAAAATCTGACCTGCCATAGTTTTCAAAACAGCATAATTTCACTCTTCTCAATGATTAATCTGTTGTATTACACAACCTTTGAGTATTTAGCTTTATCAATGACATGTACTTTACAAATGTTTTAGAGATCCTACCAGTCTTTGAAAACATCCTTGTTCCTTGTTCCAGTTCCAGTTTTTTGTATATATTCTGCCTTGCACCTGATTATTCCAACATCTGATGGGTGGCCTTGGGAAACTAATTCTCATATTGATTGTTTTTGCTGATTGTCTCCCCTTGTAGCTGATTTCTTCATTATTGTGTAAATTTAGATCATGAGCTCATGTTTAGCTAAACAGCTGACATTGTAAAAGGCTTAAGTGTGAACGCTCGTAAGCTTCAGGAGAAAGTCGGAAAAGATTTTTTTGTGTCCCTCCGATGAGTTGCCCGCAAGGACCCCATTTTTTAGAAGTGTTGGTCCAATACTCCCTCTAGAGGCAGGGGATTCAGACAGGGCTGCTTTGCAACCCCCGATCTGGGGCAGCGGCTGTGGTCGACCTGTGGTCAGGGCAGGAGCCTCTCCGCGTTGGTCCCAGTGACCCATCTGCCTGCGAACTTCGGTCACCTGGCAGGAAGGTACGATGCCCAGTCCTATGGTTAGCTGTGCAGCGAGGTGTACTGCGAGGACACGTTCCACACACACTTCAACAAAGAGGGCGGCCTGAGTGGAAAGGTGAGTGTTTGGGAAGCTGTGCGGACAAAGAAGGCGCCCTTTGGCCCTGGCCAAATGCGTGTGACACACCCCTGGGCCTGCCGGCCTCTGAGGGCCCTGCCCTGGGCCCCCTGCTCCCCTGCCCTTTGTTCAGTCACAGCAGAGATGGCCACACCCACTCCCTCAGTGAGGGCAGTGTTCCAACCTCCTTCAGCCCCACCCCCTCTCCGCAGGTTACCATGGAATACCGATGCTGCATTCTGAGGCCAGGGCGTTCCGAGAATGCCAAGGGCAGACATGATGACCTTCAATGATTTCCTCTTGTGTCAGTTTTGGTCAACTTTAGGAGCTAGGAAATGGTCCCCTTTACAGAAATGTTCAAATTTACTGGCATTTCATATATTCTCTGCTATAACATTGTCCTGATTCTTTCTGTATATTCTTTACTTATGTTTTTGTTTTCCTTAATCAAAGTGTGTCTTTTAAATCTTTTCAAAGAATATTCTTTGGACTTACTAAATCACCTCAATTTTATACGTTTTCTGTTGTATTAAGTTCTGCTCATATCTTTATTTATATTTTATCTATGTTCTCAGGGTTTGTTGTTTTGATCATCTGATGTCAATTAAAACACTTGGTTATTCATTTTAATAAATATTTTTCCTTATAAAGATTTGAACTTTTGAAGATTCCAGCTTACTTGTAAGTTTCTAAGGGTCAGGTCCTCTCCATTGTTGCTGGCCTAAGGCTTAGTTCACCATATAGCAATGTATATATTGACATATTTTCCCCTCGACTTTCTGTGATTCCCTACATCTCACCTTTCTTTGCAGACAAGCCATTTGAAATACCCTTCACTTATTTCACAGCCAATAAGTCTTTGAAATAATGTGTATTTTTGAGAGAAATCTTCTTATATCATTAGGCAGAAAATCTGACCTGCCATAGTTTTCAAAACAGCATAATTTCACTCTTCTCAATGATTAATCTGTTGTATTACACAACCTTTGAGTATTTAGCTTTATCAATGACATGTACTTTACAAATGTTTTAGAGATCCTACCAGTCTTTGAAAACATCCTTGTTCCTTGTTCCAGTTCCAGTTTTATGTATATTTTCTGCCTTGCACCTGATTATTCCAACATCTGATGGGTGGCCTTGGGAAACTAATTCTCATATTGATTGTTTTTGCTGATTGTCTCCCCTTGTAGCTGATTTCTTCATTATTGTGTAAATTTAGATCATGAGCTCATGTTTAGCTAAACAGCTGACATTGTAAAAGGCTTAAGTGTGAACGCTCGTAAGCTTCAGGAGAAAGTCGGCAAAGATTTTTTTGTGTCGCTCCAATGAGTTGCCCGCAAGGACCCCATTTTTTAGAAGTGTTGGTCCAATACTCCCTCTAGAGGCAGGGGATTCAGACAGGGCTGCTTTGCAACCCCTGATCTGGGGCAGCGGCTGTGGTCGACCAGTGGTCAGGGCAGGAGCCTCTCCGCGTTGGTCCCAGGGACCCATCTGCCTGCGAACCTCGGTCACCTGGCAGGAAGGTACGATGCCCAGTCCTATGGTTAGCTGTGCAGCGAGGTGTACTGCGAGGACACCTTCCACACACACTTCAACAAAGAGGGCGGCCTGAGTGGAAAGGTGAGTGTTTGGGAAGCTGTGCAGACAAAGAAGGCGCCCTTTGGCCTGGGCCAAATGCTTGTGACACACCCCTGCGCCTGCCGGGCTCTGAGGGCCCTGCCCTGGGCCCCCTGCTCCACTGCCCTTTGTTCAGTCACAGCAGAGATGGCCACACCCACTCCCTCAGTGAGGGCAGTGTTCCAACCTCCTTCAGCCCCACCCCCTCTCCGCAGGTTACCATGGACTACCGATGCTGCATTCTGAGGCCAGGGCGTTCCGAGAATGCCAAGGGCAGACATGATGACCTTCAATGATTTCCTCTTGTGTCAGTTTTGGTCAACTTTAGGAGCTAGGAAATGGTCCCCTTTACAGAAATGTTCAAATTTACTGGCATTTCATATATTCTCTGCTATAACATTGTCCTGATTCTTTCTGTATATTCTTTACTTATGTTTTTGTTTTCCTTAATCAAAGTGTGTCTTTTAAATCTTTTCAAAGAATATTCTTTGGACTTACTAAATCACCTCAATTTTATACGTTTTCTGTTGTATTAAGTTCTGCTCATATCTTTATTTATATTTTATCTATGTTCTCAGGGTTTGTTGTTTTGATCATCTGATGTCAATTAAAACACTTGGTTATTCATTTTAATAAATCTTTTTACTTAGAAAGATTTGAACTTTTGAAGATTCCAGCTTACTTGTAAGTTTCTAAGGGTCAGGTCCTCTCCATTGTTGCTGGCCTAAGGCTTAGTTCACCATATAGCAATGTATATATTGACATATTTTCCCCTCGACTTTCTGTGATTCCCTACATCTCACCTTTCTTTGCAGACAAGCCATTTGAAATACCCTTCACTTATTTCACAGCCAATAAGTCTTTGAAATAATGTGTATTTTTGAGAGAAATCTTCTTATATCATTAGGCAGAAAATCTGACCTGCCATAGTTTTCAAAACAGCATAATTTCACTCTTCTCAATGATTAATCTGTTGTATTAAACAACCTTTGAGTATTTAGCTTTATCAATGACATGTACTTTACAAATGTTTTAGAGATCCTACCAGTCTTTGAAAACATCCTTGTTCCTTGTTCCAGTTCCAGTTTTATGTATATTTTCTGCCTTGCACCTGATTATTCCAACATCTGATGGGTGGCCTTGGGAAACTAATTCTCATATTGATTGTTTTGGCTGATTGTCTCCCCTTGTAGCTGATTTCTTCATTATTGTGTAAATTTAGATCATGAGCTCATGTTTAGCTAAACAGCTGACATTGTAAAAGGCTTAAGTGTGAACGCTCGTAAGCTTCAGGAGAAAGTCGGCAAAGATTTATTTGTGTCGCTCCAATGAGTTGCCCGCAAGGACCCCATTTTTTAGAAGTGTTGGTCCAATACTCACTCTAGAGGCAGGGGATTCAGACAGGGCTGCTTTGCAACCCCCGATCTGGGGCAGCGGCTGTGGTCGACCAGTGGTCAGGGCAGGAGCCTCTCCGCGTTGGTCCCAGGGTCCCATCTGCCTGCGAACTTCGGTCACCTGGCAGGAAGGTACGATGCCCAGTCCTATGGTTAGCTGTGCAGCGAGGTGTACTGCGAGGACACGTTCCACACACACTTCAACAAAGAGGGCGGCCTGAGTGGAAATGTGAGTGTTTGGGAAGCTGTGCAGACAAAGAAGGCGCCCTTTGGCCTGGGCCAAATGCTTGTGACACTCCCCTGGTCCTGCCGGGCTCTGAGGGCCCTGCCCTGTGCCCCCTGCTCCCCTGCCCTTTGTTCAGTCACAGCAGAGATGGCCACACCCACTCCCTCAGTGAGGGCAGTGTTCCAACCTGCTTCAGCCCCGCCCCCTCTTCGCAGGTTACCATGGACTACCGATGCTGCATTCTGAGGCCAGGGCGTTCCAAGAATGCCAAGGGCAGACATGATGACCTTCAATGATTTCCTCTTGTGTCAGTTTTGGTCAACTTTAGGAGCTAGGAAATGGTCCCCTTTACAGAAATGTTCAAATTTACTGGCATTTCATATATTCTCTGCTATAACATTGTCCTGATTCTTTCTGTATATTCTTTACATATGTTTATGTTTTCCTTAATCAAAGTGTGTCTTTTAAATCTTTTCAAAGAATATTCTTTGGACTTACTAAATCACCTCAATTTTATACGTTTTCTGTTGTATTAAGTTCTGCTCATATCTTTATTTATATTTTTTCTATGTTCTCAGGGTTTGTTGTTTGGATCATCTGATGTCAATTAAAACACTTGGTTATTCATTTTAATAAATCTTTTTACTTAGAAAGATTTGAACTTTTGAAGATTCCAGCTTACTTGTAAGTTTCTAAGGGTCAGGTCCTCTCCATTGTTGCTGGCCTAAGGCTTAGTTCACCATATAGCAATGTATATATTGACATATTTTCCCCTCGACTTTCTGTGATTCCCTACATCTCACCTTTCTTTGCAGACAAGCCATTTGAAATACCCTTCACTTATTTCACAGCCAATAAGTCTTTGAAATAATGTGTATTTTTGAGAGAAATCTTCTTATATCATTAGGCAGAAAATCTGACCTGCCATAGTTTTCAAAACAGCATAATTTCACTCTTCTCAATGATTAATCTGTTGTATTACACAACCTTTGAGTATTTAGCTTTATCAATGACATGTACTTTACAAATGTTTTAGAGATCCTACCAGTCTTTGAAAACATCCTTGTTCCTTGTTCCAGTTCCAGTTTTATGTATATTTTCTGCCTTGCACCTGATTATTCCAACATCTGATGGGTGGCCTTGGGAAACTAATTCTCATATTGATTGTTTTTGCTGATTGTCTCCCCTTGTAGCTGATTTCTTCATTATTGTGTAAATTTAGATCATGAGCTCATGTTTAGCTAAACAGCTGACATTGTAAAAGGCTTAAGTGTGAACGCTCGTAAGCTTCAGGAGAAAGTCGGAAAAGATTTTTTTGTGTCCCTCCGATGAGTTGCCCGCAAGGACCCCATTTTTTAGAAGTGTTGGTCCAATACTCCCTCTAGAGGCAGGGGATTCAGACAGGGCTGCTTTGCAACCCCCGATCTGGGGCAGCGGCTGTGGTCGACCTGTGGTCAGGGCAGGAGCCTCTCCGCGTTGGTCCCAGTGACCCATCTGCCTGCGAACTTCGGTCACCTGGCAGGAAGGTACGATGCCCAGTCCTATGGTTAGCTGTGCAGCGAGGTGTACTGCGAGGACACGTTCCACACACACTTCAACAAAGAGGGCGGCCTGAGTGGAAATGTGAGTGTTTGGGAAGCTGTGCAGACAAAGAAGGCGCCCTTTGGCCTGGGCCAAATGCTTGTGACACTCCCCTGGTCCTGCCGGGCTCTGAGGGCCCTGCCCTGGGCCCCCTGCTCCCCTGCCCTTTGTTCAGTCACAGCAGAGATGGCCACACCCACTCCCTCAGTGAGGGCAGTGTTCCAACCTCCTTCAGCCCCACCCCCTCTCCGCAGGCTACCATGGATTACCGATGCTGCATTCTGAGGCCAGGGCGTTCCAAGAATGCCAAGGGCAGACATGATGACCTTCAATGATTTCCTCTTGTGTCAGTTTTGGTCAACTTTAGGAGCTAGGAAATGGTCCCCTTTACAGAAATGTTCAAATTTACTGGCATTTCATATATTCTCTGCTATAACATTGTCCTGATTCTTTCTGTATATTCTTTACATATGTTTATGTTTTCCTTAATCAAAGTGTGTCTTTTAAATCTTTTCAAAGAATATTCTTTGGACTTACTAAATCACCTCAATTTTATACGTTTTCTGTTGTATTAAGTTCTGCTCATATCTTTATTTATATTTTTTCTATGTTCTCAGGGTTTGTTGTTTGGATCATCTGATGTCAATTAAAACACTTGGTTATTCATTTTAATAAATCTTTTTACTTATAAAGATTTGAACTTTTGAAGATTCCAGCTTACTTGTAAGTTTCTAAGGGTCAGGTCCTCTCCATTGTTGCTGGCCTAAGGCTTAGTTCACCATATAGCAATGTATATATTGACATATTTTCCCCTCGACTTTCTGTGATTCCCTACATCTCACCTTTCTTTGCAGACAAGCCATTTGAAATACCCTTCACTTATTTCACAGCCAATAAGTCTTTGAAATAATGTGTATTTTTGAGAGAAATCTTCTTATATCATTAGGCAGAAAATCTGACCTGCCATAGTTTTCAAAACAGCATAATTTCACTCTTCTCAATGATTAATCTGTTGTATTACACAACCTTTGAGTATTTAGCTTTATCAATGACATGTACTTTACAAATGTTTTAGAGATCCTACCAGTCTTTGAAAACATCCTTGTTCCTTGTTCCAGTTCCAGTTTTATGTATATATTCTGCCTTGCACCTGATTATTCCAACATCTGATGGGTGGCCTTGGGAAACTAATTCTCATATTGATTGTTTTTGCTGATTGTCTCCCCTTGTAGCTGATTTCTTCATTATTGTGTAAATTTAGATCTTGAGCTCATGTTTAGCTAAACAGCTGACATTGTAAAAGGCTTAAGTGTGAACGCTCGTAAGCTTCAGGAGAAAGTCGGCAAAGATTTTTTTGTGTCCCTCCGATGAGTTGCCCGCAAGGACCCCATTTTTTAGAAGTGTTGGTCCAATACTCCCTCTAGAGGCAGGGGATTCAGACAGGGCTGCTTTGCAACCCCCGATCTGGGGCAGCGGCTGTGGTCGACCTGTGGTCAGGGCAGGAGCCTCTCCGCGTTGGTCCCAGTGACCCATCTGCCTGCGAACTTCGGTCACCTGGCAGGAAGGTACGATGCCCAGTCCTATGGTTAGCTGTGCAGCGAGGTGTACTGCGAGGACACGTTCCACACACACTTCAACAAAGAGGGCGGCCTGAGTGGAAATGTGAGTGTTTGGGAAGCTGTGCAGACAAAGAAGGCGCCCTTTGGCCTGGGCCAAATGCTTGTGACACTCCCCTGGTCCTGCCGGGCTCTGAGGGCCCTGCCCTGGGCCCCCTGCTCCCCTGCCCTTTGTTCAGTCACAGCAGAGATGGCCACACCCACTCCCTCAGTGAGGGCAGTGTTCCAACCTCCTTCAGCCCCACCCCCTCTCCGCAGGTTACCATGGACTACCGATGCTGCATTCTGAGGCCAGGGCGTTCCAAGAATGCCAAGGGCAGACATGATGACCTTCAATGATTTCCTCTTGTGTC
The DNA here is from genome assembly GCF_949752795.1 of Hyperoodon ampullatus. NCBI lineage: Eukaryota > Metazoa > Chordata > Mammalia > Artiodactyla > Ziphiidae > Hyperoodon > Hyperoodon ampullatus. Next base: position 12,964 of record NW_027640516.1, read on the forward strand.
AGTTTTGGTCAACTTTAGGAGCTAGGAAATGGTCCCCTTTACAGAAATGTTCAAATTTACTGGCATTTCATATATTCTCTGCTATAACATTGTCCTGATTCTTTCTGTATATTCTTTACATATGTTTATGTTTTCCTTAATCAAAGTGTGTCTTTTAAATCTTTTCAAAGAATATTCTTTGGACTTACTAAATCACCTCAATTTTATACGTTTTCTGTTGTATTAAGTTCTGCTCATATCTTTATTTATATTTTTTCTATGTTCTCAGGGTTTGTTGTTTGGATCATCTGATGTCAATTAAAACACTTGGTTATTCATTTTAATAAATCTTTTTACTTATAAAGATTTGAACTTTTGAAGATTCCAGCTTACTTGTAAGTTTCTAAGGGTCAGGTCCTCTCCATTGTTGCTGGCCTAAGGCTTAGTTCACCATATAGCAATGTATATATTGACATATTTTCCCCTCGACTTTCTGTGATTCCCTACATCTCACCTTTCTTTGCAGACAAGCCATTTGAAATACCCTTCACTTATTTCACAGCCAATAAGTCTTTGAAATAATGTGTATTTTTGAGAGAAATCTTCTTATATCATTAGGCAGAAAATCTGACCTGCCATAGTTTTCAAAACAGCATAATTTCACTCTTCTCAATGATTAATCTGTTGTATTACACAACCTTTGAGTATTTAGCTTTATCAATGACATGTACTTTACAAATGTTTTAGAGATCCTACCAGTCTTTGAAAACATCCTTGTTCCTTGTTCCAGTTCCAGTTTTATGTATATATTCTGCCTTGCACCTGATTATTCCAACATCTGATGGGTGGCCTTGGGAAACTAATTCTCATATTGATTGTTTTTGCTGATTGTCTCCCCTTGTAGCTGATTTCTTCATTATTGTGTAAATTTAGATCTTGAGCTCATGTTTAGCTAAACAGCTGACATTGTAAAAGGCTTAAGTGTGAACGCTCGTAAGCTTCAGGAGAAAGTCGGCAAAGATTTTTTTGTGTCCCTCCGATGAGTTGCCCGCAAGGACCCCATTTTTTAGAAGTGTTGGTCCAATACTCCCTCTAGAGGCAGGGGATTCAGACAGGGCTGCTTTGCAACCCCCGATCTGGGGCAGCGGCTGTGGTCGACCTGTGGTCAGGGCAGGAGCCTCTCCGCGTTGGTCCCAGTGACCCATCTGCCTGCGAACTTCGGTCACCTGGCAGGAAGGTACGATGCCCAGTCCTATGGTTAGCTGTGCAGCGAGGTGTACTGCGAGGACACGTTCCACACACACTTCAACAAAGAGGGCGGCCTGAGTGGAAATGTGAGTGTTTGGGAAGCTGTGCAGACAAAGAAGGCGCCCTTTGGCCTGGGCCAAATGCTTGTGACACTCCCCTGGTCCTGCCGGGCTCTGAGGGCCCTGCCCTGGGCCCCCTGCTCCCCTGCCCTTTGTTCAGTCACAGCAGAGATGGCCACACCCACTCCCTCAGTGAGGGCAGTGTTCCAACCTCCTTCAGCCCCACCCCCTCTCCGCAGGTTACCATGGACTACCGATGCTGCATTCTGAGGCCAGGGCGTTCCAAGAATGCCAAGGGCAGACATGATGACCTTCAATGATTTCCTCTTGTGTCAGTTTTGGTCAACTTTAGGAGCTAGGAAATGGTCCCCTTTACAGAAATGTTCAAATTTACTGGCATTTCATATATTCTCTGCTATAACATTGTCCTGATTCTTTCTGTATATTCTTTACATATGTTTATGTTTTCCTTAATCAAAGTGTGTCTTTTAAATCTTTTCAAAGAATATTCTTTGGACTTACTAAATCACCTCAATTTTATACGTTTTCTGTTGTATTAAGTTCTGCTCATATCTTTATTTATATTTTTTCTATGTTCTCAGGGTTTGTTGTTTGGATCATCTGATGTCAATTAAAACACTTGGTTATTCATTTTAATAAATCTTTTTACTTATAAAGATTTGAACTTTTGAAGATTCCAGCTTACTTGTAAGTTTCTAAGGGTCAGGTCCTCTCCATTGTTGCTGGCCTAAGGCTTAGTTCACCATATAGCAATGTATATATTGACATATTTTCCCCTCGACTTTCTGTGATTCCCTACATCTCACCTTTCTTTGCAGACAAGCCATTTGAAATACCCTTCACTTATTTCACAGCCAATAAGTCTTTGAAATAATGTGTATTTTTGAGAGAAATCTTCTTATATCATTAGGCAGAAAATCTGACCTGCCATAGTTTTCAAAACAGCATAATTTCACTCTTCTCAATGATTAATCTGTTGTATTACACAACCTTTGAGTATTTAGCTTTCTCAATGACATGTACTTTACAAATGTTTTAGAGATCCTACCAGTCTTTGAAAACATCCTTGTTCCTTGTTCCAGTTCCAGTTTTATGTATATATTCTGCCTTGCACCTGATTATTCCAACATCTGATGGGTGGCCTTGGGAAACTAATTCTCATATTGATTGTTTTTGCTGATTGTCTCCCCTTGTAGCTGATTTCTTCATTATTGTGTAAATTTAGATCTTGAGCTCATGTTTAGCTAAACAGCTGACATTGTAAAAGGCTTAATTGTGAACGCTCGTAAGCTTCAGGAGAAAGTCGGCAAAGATTTTTTTGTGTCCCTCCGATGAGTTGCCCGCAAGGACCCCATTTTTTAGAAGTGTTGGTCCAATACTCCCTCTAGAGGCAGGGGATTCAGACAGGGCTGCTTTGCAACCCCCGATCTGGGGCAGCGGCTGTGGTCGACCTGTGGTCAGGGCAGGAGCCTCTCCGCGTTGGTCCCAGTGACCCATCTGCCTGCGAACTTCGGTCACCTGGCAGGAAGGTACGATGCCCAGTCCTATGGTTAGCTGTGCAGCGAGGTGTACTGCGAGGACACGTTCCACACACACTTCAACAAAGAGGGCGGCCTGAGTGGAAATGTGAGTGTTTGGGAAGCTGTGCAGACAAAGAAGGCGCCCTTTGGCCTGGGCCAAATGCTTGTGACACTCCCCTGGTCCTGCCGGGCTCTGAGGGCCCTGCCCTGGGCCCCCTGCTCCCCTGCCCTTTGTTCAGTCACAGCAGAGATGGCCACACCCACTCCCTCAGTGAGGGCAGTGTTCCAACCTCCTTCAGCCCCACCCCCTCTCCGCAGGTTACCATGGACTACCGATGCTGCATTCTGAGGCCAGGGCGTTCCAAGAATGCCAAGGGCAGACATGATGACCTTCAATGATTTCCTCTTGTGTCAGTTTTGGTCAACTTTAGGAGCTAGGAAATGGTCCCCTTTACAGAAATGTTCAAATTTACTGGCATTTCATATATTCTCTGCTATAACATTGTCCTGATTCTTTCTGTATATTCTTTACATATGTTTATGTTTTCCTTAATCAAAGTGTGTCTTTTAAATCTTTTCAAAGAATATTCTTTGGACTTACTAAATCACCTCAATTTTATACGTTTTCTGTTGTATTAAGTTCTGCTCATATCTTTATTTATATTTTTTCTATGTTCTCAGGGTTTGTTGTTTGGATCATCTGATGTCAATTAAAACACTTGGTTATTCATTTTAATAAATCTTTTTACTTATAAAGATTTGAACTTTTGAAGATTCCAGCTTACTTGTAAGTTTCTAAGGGTCAGGTCCTCTCCATTGTTGCTGGCCTAAGGCTTAGTTCACCATATAGCAATGTATATATTGACATATTTTCCCCTCGACTTTCTGTGATTCCCTACATCTCACCTTTCTTTGCAGACAAGCCATTTGAAATACCCTTCACTTATTTCACAGCCAATAAGTCTTTGAAATAATGTGTATTTTTGAGAGAAATCTTCTTATATCATTAGGCAGAAAATCTGACCTGCCATAGTTTTCAAAACAGCATAATTTCACTCTTCTCAATGATTAATCTGTTGTATTACACAACCTTTGAGTATTTAGCTTTATCAATGACATGTACTTTACAAATGTTTTAGAGATCCTACCAGTCTTTGAAAACATCCTTGTTCCTTGTTCCAGTTCCAGTTTTATGTATATATTCTGCCTTGCACCTGATTATTCCAACATCTGATGGGTGGCCTTGGGAAACTAATTCTCATATTGATTGTTTTTGCTGATTGTCTCCCCTTGTAGCTGATTTCTTCATTATTGTGTAAATTTAGATCTTGAGCTCATGTTTAGCTAAACAGCTGACATTGTAAAAGGCTTAAGTGTGAACGCTCGTAAGCTTCAGGAGAAAGTCGGCAAAGATTTTTTTGTGTCCCTCCGATGAGTTGCCCGCAAGGACCCCATTTTTTAGAAGTGTTGGTCCAATACTCCCTCTAGAGGCAGGGGATTCAGACAGGGCTGCTTTGCAACCCCCGATCTGGGGCAGCGGCTGTGGTCGACCTGTGGTCAGGGCAGGAGCCTCTCCGCGTTGGTCCCAGTGACCCATCTGCCTGCGAACTTCGGTCACCTGGCAGGAAGGTACGATGCCCAGTCCTATGGTTAGCTGTGCAGCGAGGTGTACTGCGAGGACACGTTCCACACACACTTCAACAAAGAGGGCGGCCTGAGTGGAAATGTGAGTGTTTGGGAAGCTGTGCAGACAAAGAAGGCGCCCTTTGGCCTGGGCCAAATGCTTGTGACACTCCCCTGGTCCTGCCGGGCTCTGAGGGCCCTGCCCTGGGCCCCCTGCTCCCCTGCCCTTTGTTCAGTCACAGCAGAGATGGCCACACCCACTCCCTCAGTGAGGGCAGTGTTCCAACCTCCTTCAGCCCCACCCCCTCTCCGCAGGTTACCATGGACTACCGATGCTGCATTCTGAGGCCAGGGCGTTCCAAGAATGCCAAGGGCAGACATGATGACCTTCAATGATTTCCTCTTGTGTCAGTTTTGGTCAACTTTAGGAGCTAGGAAATGGTCCCCTTTACAGAAATGTTCAAATTTACTGGCATTTCATATATTCTCTGCTATAACATTGTCCTGATTCTTTCTGTATATTCTTTACATATGTTTATGTTTTCCTTAATCAAAGTGTGTCTTTTAAATCTTTTCAAAGAATATTCTTTGGACTTACTAAATCACCTCAATTTTATACGTTTTCTGTTGTATTAAGTTCTGCTCATATCTTTATTTATATTTTTTCTATGTTCTCAGGGTTTGTTGTTTGGATCATCTGATGTCAATTAAAACACTTGGTTATTCATTTTAATAAATCTTTTTACTTATAAAGATTTGAACTTTTGAAGATTCCAGCTTACTTGTAAGTTTCTAAGGGTCAGGTCCTCTCCATTGTTGCTGGCCTAAGGCTTAGTTCACCATATAGCAATGTATATATTGACATATTTTCCCCTCGACTTTCTGTGATTCCCTACATCTCACCTTTCTTTGCAGACAAGCCATTTGAAATACCCTTCACTTATTTCACAGCCAATAAGTCTTTGAAATAATGTGTATTTTTGAGAGAAATCTTCTTATATCATTAGGCAGAAAATCTGACCTGCCATAGTTTTCAAAACAGCATAATTTCACTCTTCTCAATGATTAATCTGTTGTATTACACAACCTTTGAGTATTTAGCTTTATCAATGACATGTACTTTACAAATGTTTTAGAGATCCTACCAGTCTTTGAAAACATCCTTGTTCCTTGTTCCAGTTCCAGTTTTATGTATATATTCTGCCTTGCACCTGATTATTCCAACATCTGATGGGTGGCCTTGGGAAACTAATTCTCATATTGATTGTTTTTGCTGATTGTCTCCCCTTGTAGCTGATTTCTTCATTATTGTGTAAATTTAGATCTTGAGCTCATGTTTAGCTAAACAGCTGACATTGTAAAAGGCTTAAGTGTGAACGCTCGTAAGCTTCAGGAGAAAGTCGGCAAAGATTTTTTTGTGTCCCTCCGATGAGTTGCCCGCAAGGACCCCATTTTTTAGAAGTGTTGGTCCAATACTCCCTCTAGAGGCAGGGGATTCAGACAGGGCTGCTTTGCAACCCCCGATCTGGGGCAGCGGCTGTGGTCGACCTGTGGTCAGGGCAGGAGCCTCTCCGCGTTGGTCCCAGTGACCCATCTGCCTGCGAACTTCGGTCACCTGGCAGGAAGGTACGATGCCCAGTCCTATGGTTAGCTGTGCAGCGAGGTGTACTGCGAGGACACGTTCCACACACACTTCAACAAAGAGGGCGGCCTGAGTGGAAATGTGAGTGTTTGGGAAGCTGTGCAGACAAAGAAGGCGCCCTTTGGCCTGGGCCAAATGCTTGTGACACTCCCCTGGTCCTGCCGGGCTCTGAGGGCCCTGCCCTGGGCCCCCTGCTCCCCTGCCCTTTGTTCAGTCACAGCAGAGATGGCCACACCCACTCCCTCAGTGAGGGCAGTGTTCCAACCTCCTTCAGCCCCACCCCCTCTCCGCAGGTTACCATGGACTACCGATGCTGCATTCTGAGGCCAGGGCGTTCCAAGAATGCCAAGGGCAGACATGATGACCTTCAATGATTTCCTCTTGTGTCAGTTTTGGTCAACTTTAGGAGCTAGGAAATGGTCCCCTTTACAGAAATGTTCAAATTTACTGGCATTTCATATATTCTCTGCTATAACATTGTCCTGATTCTTTCTGTATATTCTTTACATATGTTTATGTTTTCCTTAATCAAAGTGTGTCTTTTAAATCTTTTCAAAGAATATTCTTTGGACTTACTAAATCACCTCAATTTTATACGTTTTCTGTTGTATTAAGTTCTGCTCATATCTTTATTTATATTTTTTCTATGTTCTCAGGGTTTGTTGTTTGGATCATCTGATGTCAATTAAAACACTTGGTTATTCATTTTAATAAATCTTTTTACTTATAAAGATTTGAACTTTTGAAGATTCCAGCTTACTTGTAAGTTTCTAAGGGTCAGGTCCTCTCCATTGTTGCTGGCCTAAGGCTTAGTTCACCATATAGCAATGTATATATTGACATATTTTCCCCTCGACTTTCTGTGATTCCCTACATCTCACCTTTCTTTGCAGACAAGCCATTTGAAATACCCTTCACTTATTTCACAGCCAATAAGTCTTTGAAATAATGTGTATTTTTGAGAGAAATCTTCTTATATCATTAGGCAGAAAATCTGACCTGCCATAGTTTTCAAAACAGCATAATTTCACTCTTCTCAATGATTAATCTGTTGTATTACACAACCTTTGAGTATTTAGCTTTCTCAATGACATGTACTTTACAAATGTTTTAGAGATCCTACCAGTCTTTGAAAACATCCTTGTTCCTTGTTCCAGTTCCAGTTTTATGTATATATTCTGCCTTGCACCTGATTATTCCAACATCTGATGGGTGGCCTTGGGAAACTAATTCTCATATTGATTGTTTTTGCTGATTGTCTCCCCTTGTAGCTGATTTCTTCATTATTGTGTAAATTTAGATCTTGAGCTCATGTTTAGCTAAACAGCTGACATTGTAAAAGGCTTAAGTGTGAACGCTCGTAAGCTTCAGGAGAAAGTCGGCAAAGATTTTTTTGTGTCCCTCCGATGAGTTGCCCGCAAGGACCCCATTTTTTAGAAGTGTTGGTCCAATACTCCCTCTAGAGGCAGGGGATTCAGACAGGGCTGCTTTGCAACCCCCGATCTGGGGCAGCGGCTGTGGTCGACCTGTGGTCAGGGCAGGAGCCTCTCCGCGTTGGTCCCAGTGACCCATCTGCCTGCGAACTTCGGTCACCTGGCAGGAAGGTACGATGCCCAGTCCTATGGTTAGCTGTGCAGCGAGGTGTACTGCGAGGACACGTTCCACACACACTTCAACAAAGAGGGCGGCCTGAGTGGAAATGTGAGTGTTTGGGAAGCTGTGCAGACAAAGAAGGCGCCCTTTGGCCTGGGCCAAATGCTTGTGACACTCCCCTGGTCCTGCCGGGCTCTGAGGGCCCTGCCCTGTGCCCCCTGCTCCCCTGCCCTTTGTTCAGTCACAGCAGAGATGGCCACACCCACTCCCTCAGTGAGGGCAGTGTTCCAACCTCCTTCAGCCCCACCCCCTCTCCGCAGGTTACCATGGACTACCGATGCTGCATTCTGAGGCCAGGGCGTTCCAAGAATGCCAAGGGCAGACATGATGACCTTCAATGATTTCCTCTTGTGTCAGTTTTGGTCAACTTTAGGAGCTAGGAAATGGTCCCCTTTACAGAAATGTTCAAATTTACTGGCATTTCATATATTCTCTGCTATAACATTGTCCTGATTCTTTCTGTATATTCTTTACATATGTTTATGTTTTCCTTAATCAAAGTGTGTCTTTTAAATCTTTTCAAAGAATATTCTTTGGACTTACTAAATCACCTCAATTTTATACGTTTTCTGTTGTATTAAGTTCTGCTCATATCTTTATTTATATTTTTTCTATGTTCTCAGGGTTTGTTGTTTGGATCATCTGATGTCAATTAAAACACTTGGTTATTCATTTTAATAAATCTTTTTACTTATAAAGATTTGAACTTTTGAAGATTCCAGCTTACTTGTAAGTTTCTAAGGGTCAGGTCCTCTCCATTGTTGCTGGCCTAAGGCTTAGTTCACCATATAGCAATGTATATATTGACATATTTTCCCCTCGACTTTCTGTGATTCCCTACATCTCACCTTTCTTTGCAGACAAGCCATTTGAAATACGCTTCACTTATTTCACAGCCAATAAGTCTTTGAAATAATGTGTATTTTTGAGAGAAATCTTCTTATATCATTAGGCAGAAAATCTGACCTGCCATAGTTTTCAAAACAGCATAATTTCACTCTTCTCAATGATTAATCTGTTGTATTACACAACCTTTGAGTATTTAGCTTTCTCAATGACATGTACTTTACAAATGTTTTAGAGATCCTACCAGTCTTTGAAAACATCCTTGTTCCTTGTTCCAGTTCCAGTTTTATGTATATATTCTGCCTTGCACCTGATTATTCCAACATCTGATGGGTGGCCTTGGGAAACTAATTCTCATATTGATTGTTTTGGCTGATTGTCTCCCCTTGTAGCTTATTTCTTCATTATTGTGTAAATTTAGATCTTGAGCTCATGTTTAGCTAAACAGCTGACATTGTAAAAGGCTTAAGTGTGAACGCTCGTAAGCTTCAGGAGAAAGTCGGCAAAGATTTTTTTGTGTCCCTCCGATGAGTTGCCCGCAAGGACCCCATTTTTTAGAAGTGTTGGTCCAATACTCCCTCTAGAGGCAGGGGATTCAGACAGGGCTGCTTTGCAACCCCCGATCTGGGGCAGCGGCAGTGGTCGACCGGTGGTCAGGGCAGGAGCCTCTCCGCGTTGGTCCCAGTGACCCATCTGCCTGCGAACTTCCGTCACCTGGCAGGAAGGTACGATGCCCAGTCCTATGGTTAGCTGTGCAGCGAGGTGTACTGCGAGGACACGTTCCACACACACTTCAACAAAGAGGGCGGCCTGAGTGGAAATGTGAGTGTTTGGGAAGCTGTGCAGACAAAGAAAGCGCGCTTTGTCCTGGGCCAAATGCTTGTGACACTCCCCTGGTCCTGCCGGGCTCTGAGGGCCCTGCCCTGGGCCCCCTGCTCCCCTGCCCTTTGTTCAGTCACAGCAGAGATGGCCACACCCACTCCCTCAGTGAGGGCAGTGTTCCAACCTCCTTCAGCCCCACCCCCTCTCCGCAGGTTACCATGGACTACCGATGCTGCATTCTGAGGCCAGGGCGTTCCAAGAATGCCAAGGGCAGACATGATGACCTTCAATGATTTCCTCTTGTGTCAGTTTTGGTCAACTTTAGGAGCTAGGAAATGGTCCCCTTTACAGAAATGTTCAAATTTACTGGCATTTCATATATTCTCTGCTATAACATTGTCCTGATTCTTTCTGTATATTCTTTACTTATGTTTTTGTTTTCCTTAATCAAAGTGTGTCTTTTAAATCTTTTCAAAGAATATTCTTTGGACTTACTAAATCACCTCAATTTTATACGTTTTCTGTTGTATTAAGTTCTGCTCATATCTTTATTTATATTTTATCTATGTTCTCAGGGTTTGTTGTTTTGATCATCTGATGTCAATTAAAACACTTGGTTATTCATTTTAATAAATATTTTTCCTTATAAAGATTTGAACTTTTGAAGATTCCAGCTTACTTGTAAGTTTCTAAGGGTCAGGTCCTCTCCATTGTTGCTGGCCTAAGGCTTAGTTCACCATATAGCAATGTATATATTGACATATTTTCCCCTCGACTTTCTGTGATTCCCTACATCTCACCTTTCTTTGCAGACAAGCCATTTGAAATACCCTTCACTTATTTCACAGCCAATAAGTCTTTGAAATAATGTGTATTTTTGAGAGAAATCTTCTTATATCATTAGGCAGAAAATCTGACCTGCCATAGTTTTCAAAACAGCATAATTTCACTCTTCTCAATGATTAATCTGTTGTATTACACAACCTTTGAGTATTTAGCTTTATCAATGACATGTACTTTACAAATGTTTTAGAGATCCTACCAGTCTTTGAAAACATCCTTGTTCCTTGTTCCAGTTCCAGTTTTATGTATATTTTCTGCCTTGCACCTGATTATTCCAACATCTGATGGATGGCCTTGGGAAACTAATTCTCATATTGATTGTTTTTGCTGATTGTCTCCCCTTGTAGCTGATTTCTTCATTATTGTGTAAATTTAGATCATGAGCTCATGTTTAGCTAAACAGCTGACATTGTAAAAGGCTTAAGTGTGAACGCTCGTAAGCTTCAGGAGAAAGTCGGCAAAGATTTTTTTGTGTCGCTCCAATGAGTTGCCCGCAAGGACCCCATTTTTTAGAAGTGTTGGTCCAATACTCCCTCTAGAGGCAGGGGATTCAGACAGGGCTGCTTTGCAACCCCCGATCTGGGGCAGCGGCTGTGGTCGACCAGTGGTCAGGGCAGGAGCCTCTCCGCGTTGGTCCCAGGGACCCATCTGCCTGCGAACTTCGGTCACCTGGCAGGAAGGTACGATGCCCAGTCCTATGGTTAGCTGTGCAGCGAGGTGTACTGCGAGGACACCTTCCACACACACTTCAACAAAGAGGGCGGCCTGAGTGGAAAGGTGAGTGTTTGGGAAGCTGTGCAGACAAAGAAGGCGCCCTTTGGCCTGGGCCAAATGCTTGTGACACACCCCTGCGCCTGCCGGGCTCTGAGGGCCCTGCCCTGGGCCCCCTGCTCCACTGCCCTTTGTTCAGTCACAGCAGAGATGGCCACACCCACTCCCTCAGTGAGGGCAGTGTTCCAACCTCCTTCAGCCCCGCCCCCTCTCCGCAGGTTACCATGGACTACCGATGCTGCATTCTGAGGCCAGGGCGTTCCAAGAATGCCAAGGGCAGACATGATGACCTTCAATGATTTCCTCTTGTGTCAGTTTTGGTCAACTTTAGGAGCTAGGAAATGGTCCCCTTTACAGAAATGTTCAAATTTACTGGCATTTCATATATTCTCTGCTATAACATTGTCCTGATTCTTTCTGTATATTCTTTACATATGTTTATGTTTTCCTTAATCAAAGTGTGTCTTTTAAATCTTTTCAAAGAATATTCTTTGGACTTACTAAATCACCTCAATTTTATACGTTTTCTGTTGTATTAAGTTCTGCTCATATCTTTATTTATATTTTTTCTATGTTCTCAGGGTTTGTTGTTTGGATCATCTGATGTCAATTAAAACACTTGGTTATTCATTTTAATAAATCTTTTTACTTATAAAGATTTGAACTTTTGAAGATTCCAGCTTACTTGTAAGTTTCTAAGGGTCAGGTCCTCTCCATTGTTGCTGGCCTAAGGCTTAGTTCACCATATAGCAATGTATATATTGACATATTTTCCCCTCGACTTTCTGTGATTCCCTACATCTCACCTTTCTTTGCAGACAAGCCATTTGAAATACCCTTCACTTATTTCACAGCCAATAAGTCTTTGAAATAATGTGTATTTTTGAGAGAAATCTTCTTATATCATTAGGCAGAAAATCTGACCTGCCATAGTTTTCAAAACAGCATAATTTCACTCTTCTCAATGATTAATCTGTTGTATTACACAACCTTTGAGTATTTAGCTTTATCAATGACATGTACTTTACAAATGTTTTAGAGATCCTACCAGTCTTTGAAAACATCCTTGTTCCTTGTTCCAGTTCCAGTTTTTTGTATATATTCTGCCTTGCACCTGATTATTCCAACATCTGATGGGTGGCCTTGGGAAACTAATTCTCATATTGATTGTTTTTGCTGATTGTCTCCCCTTGTAGCTGATTTCTTCATTATTGTGTAAATTTAGATCATGAGCTCATGTTTAGCTAAACAGCTGACATTGTAAAAGGCTTAAGTGTGAACGCTCGTAAGCTTCAGGAGAAAGTCGGAAAAGATTTTTTTGTGTCCCTCCGATGAGTTGCCCGCAAGGACCCCATTTTTTAGAAGTGTTGGTCCAATACTCCCTCTAGAGGCAGGGGATTCAGACAGGGCTGCTTTGCAACCCCCGATCTGGGGCAGCGGCTGTGGTCGACCTGTGGTCAGGGCAGGAGCCTCTCCGCGTTGGTCCCAGTGACCCATCTGCCTGCGAACTTCGGTCACCTGGCAGGAAGGTACGATGCCCAGTCCTATGGTTAGCTGTGCAGCGAGGTGTACTGCGAGGACACGTTCCACACACACTTCAACAAAGAGGGCGGCCTGAGTGGAAAGGTGAGTGTTTGGGAAGCTGTGCGGACAAAGAAGGCGCCCTTTGGCCCTGGCCAAATGCGTGTGACACACCCCTGGGCCTGCCGGCCTCTGAGGGCCCTGCCCTGGGCCCCCTGCTCCCCTGCCCTTTGTTCAGTCACAGCAGAGATGGCCACACCCACTCCCTCAGTGAGGGCAGTGTTCCAACCTCCTTCAGCCCCACCCCCTCTCCGCAGGTTACCATGGAATACCGATGCTGCATTCTGAGGCCAGGGCGTTCCGAGAATGCCAAGGGCAGACATGATGACCTTCAATGATTTCCTCTTGTGTCAGTTTTGGTCAACTTTAGGAGCTAGGAAATGGTCCCCTTTACAGAAATGTTCAAATTTACTGGCATTTCATATATTCTCTGCTATAACATTGTCCTGATTCTTTCTGTATATTCTTTACTTATGTTTTTGTTTTCCTTAATCAAAGTGTGTCTTTTAAATCTTTTCAAAGAATATTCTTTGGACTTACTAAATCACCTCAATTTTATACGTTTTCTGTTGTATTAAGTTCTGCTCATATCTTTATTTATATTTTTTCTATGTTCTCAGGGTTTGTTGTTTGGATCATCTGATGTCAATTAAAACACTTGGTTATTCATTTTAATAAATATTTTTCCTTATAAAGATTTGAACTTTTGAAGATTCCAGCTTACTTGTAAGTTTCTAAGGGTCAGGTCCTCTCCATTGTTGCTGGCCTAAGGCTTAGTTCACCATATAGCAATGTATATATTGACATATTTTCCCCTCGACTTTCTGTGATTCCCTACATCTCACCTTTCTTTGCAGACAAGCCATTTGAAATACCCTTCACTTATTTCACAGCCAATAAGTCTTTGAAATAATGTGTATTTTTGAGAGAAATCTTCTTATATCATTAGGCAGAAAATCTGACCTGCCATAGTTTTCAAAACAGCATAATTTCACTCTTCTCAATGATTAATCTGTTGTATTACACAACCTTTGAGTATTTAGCTTTATCAATGACATGTACTTTACAAATGTTTTAGAGATCCTACCAGTCTTTGAAAACATCCTTGTTCCTTGTTCCAGTTCCAGTTTTATGTATATTTTCTGCCTTGCACCTGATTATTCCAACATCTGATGGGTGGCCTTGGGAAACTAATTCTCATATTGATTGTTTTTGCTGATTGTCTCCCCTTGTAGCTGATTTCTTCATTATTGTGTAAATTTAGATCATGAGCTCATGTTTAGCTAAACAGCTGACATTGTAAAAGGCTTAAGTGTGAACGCTCGTAAGCTTCAGGAGAAAGTCGGCAAAGATTTTTTTGTGTCGCTCCAATGAGTTGCCCGCAAGGACCCCATTTTTTAGAAGTGTTGGTCCAATACTCCCTCTAGAGGCAGGGGATTCAGACAGGGCTGCTTTGCAACCCCCGATCTGGGGCAGCGGCTGTGGTCGACCAGTGGTCAGGGCAGGAGCCTCTCCGCGTTGGTCGCAGGGACCCATCTGCCTGCGAACCTCGGTCACCTGGCAGGAAGGTACGATGCCCAGTCCTATGGTTAGCTGTGCAGCGAGGTGTACTGCGAGGACACCTTCCACACACACTTCAACAAAGAGGGCGGCCTGAGTGGAAAGGTGAGTGTTTGGGAAGCTGTGCAGACAAAGAAGGCGCCCTTTGGCCTGGGCCAAATGCTTGTGACACACCCCTGCGCCTGCCGGGCTCTGAGGGCCCTGCCCTGGGCCCCCTGCTCCACTGCCCTTTGTTCAGTCACAGCAGAGATGGCCACACCCACTCCCTCAGTGAGGGCAGTGTTCCAACCTCCTTCAGCCCCACCCCCTCTCCGCAGGTTACCATGGACTACCGATGCTGCATTCTGAGGCCAGGGCGTTCCGAGAATGCCAAGGGCAGACATGATGACCTTCAATGATTTCCTCTTGTGTCAGTTTTGGTCAACTTTAGGAGCTAGGAAATGGTCCCCTTTACAGAAATGTTCAAATTTACTGGCATTTCATATATTCTCTGCTATAACATTGTCCTGATTCTTTCTGTATATTCTTTACTTATGTTTTTGTTTTCCTTAATCAAAGTGTGTCTTTTAAATCTTTTCAAAGAATATTCTTTGGACTTACTAAATCACCTCAATTTTATACGTTTTCTGTTGTATTAAGTTCTGCTCATATCTTTATTTATATTTTATCTATGTTCTCAGGGTTTGTTGTTTTGATCATCTGATGTCAATTAAAACACTTGGTTATTCATTTTAATAAATCTTTTTACTTAGAAAGATTTGAACTTTTGAAGATTCCAGCTTACTTGTAAGTTTCTAAGGGTCAGGTCCTCTCCATTGTTGCTGGCCTAAGGCTTAGTTCACCATATAGCAATGTATATATTGACATATTTTCCCCTCGACTTTCTGTGATTCCCTACATCTCACCTTTCTTTGCAGACAAGCCATTTGAAATACCCTTCACTTATTTCACAGCCAATAAGTCTTTGAAATAATGTGTATTTTTGAGAGAAATCTTCTTATATCATTAGGCAGAAAATCTGACCTGCCATAGTTTTCAAAACAGCATAATTTCACTCTTCTCAATGATTAATCTGTTGTATTAAACAACCTTTGAGTATTTAGCTTTATCAATGACATGTACTTTACAAATGTTTTAGAGATCCTACCAGTCTTTGAAAACATCCTTGTTCCTTGTTCCAGTTCCAGTTTTATGTATATTTTCTGCCTTGCACCTGATTATTCCAACATCTGATGGGTGGCCTTGGGAAACTAATTCTCATATTGATTGTTTTGGCTGATTGTCTCCCCTTGTAGCTGATTTCTTCATTATTGTGTAAATTTAGATCATGAGCTCATGTTTAGCTAAACAGCTGACATTGTAAAAGGCTTAAGTGTGAACGCTCGTAAGCTTCAGGAGAAAGTCGGCAAAGATTTATTTGTGTCGCTCCAATGAGTTGCCCGCAAGGACCCCATTTTTTAGAAGTGTTGGTCCAATACTCACTCTAGAGGCAGGGGATTCAGACAGGGCTGCTTTGCAACCCCCGATCTGGGGCAGCGGCTGTGGTCGACCAGTGGTCAGGGCAGGAGCCTCTCCGCGTTGGTCCCAGGGTCCCATCTGCCTGCGAACTTCGGTCACCTGGCAGGAAGGTACGATGCCCAGTCCTATGGTTAGCTGTGCAGCGAGGTGTACTGCGAGGACACGTTCCACACACACTTCAACAAAGAGGGCGGCCTGAGTGGAAATGTGAGTGTTTGGGAAGCTGTGCAGACAAAGAAGGCGCCCTTTGGCCTGGGCCAAATGCTTGTGACACTCCCCTGGTCCTGCCGGGCTCTGAGGGCCCTGCCCTGGGCCCCCTGCTCCCCTGCCCTTTGTTCAGTCACAGCAGAGATGGCCACACCCACTCCCTCAGTGAGGGCAGTGTTCCAACCTCCTTCAGCCCCACCCCCTCTCCGCAGGTTACCATGGACTACCGATGCTGCATTCTGAGGCCAGGGCGTTCCAAGAATGCCAAGGGCAGACATGATGACCTTCAATGATTTCCTCTTGTGTCAGTTTTGGTCAACTTTAGGAGCTAGGAAATGGTCCCCTTTACAGAAATGTTCAAATTTACTGGCATTTCATATATTCTCTGCTATAACATTGTCCTGATTCTTTCTGTATATTCTTTACATATGTTTATGTTTTCCTTAATCAAAGTGTGTCTTTTAAATCTTTTCAAAGAATATTCTTTGGACTTACTAAATCACCTCAATTTTATACGTTTTCTGTTGTATTAAGTTCTGCTCATATCTTTATTTATATTTTTTCTATGTTCTCAGGGTTTGTTGTTTTGATCATCTGACGTCAATTAAAACACTTGGTTATTCATTTTAATAAATCTTTTTACTTATAAAGATTTGAACTTTTGAAGATTCCAGCTTACTTGTAAGTTTCTAAGGGTCAGGTCCTCTCCATTGTTGCTGGCCTAAGGCTTAGTTCACCATATAGCAATGTATATATTGACATATTTTCCCCTCGACTTTCTGTGATTCCCTACATCTCACCTTTCTTTGCAGACAAGCCATTTGAAATACCCTTAACTTATTTCACAGCCAATAAGTCTTTGAAATAATGTGTATTTTTGAGAGAAATCTTCTTATATCATTAGGCAGAAAATCTGACCTGCCATAGTTTTCAAAACAGCATAATTTCACTCTTCTCAATGATTAATCTGTTGTATTACACAACCTTTGAGTATTTAGCTTTATCAATGACATGTACTTTACAAATGTTTTAGAGATCCTACCAGTCTTTGAAAACATCCTTGTTCCTTGTTCCAGTTCCAGTTTTATGTATATATTCTGCCTTGCACCTGATTATTCCAACATCTGATGGGTGGCCTTGGGAAACTAATTCTCATATGGATTGTTTTTGCTGATTGTCTCCCCTTGTAGCTGATTTCTTCATTATTGTGTAAATTTAGATCATGAGCTCATGTTTAGCTAAACAGCTGACATTGTAAAAGGCTTAAGTGTGAACGCTCGTAAGCTTCAGGAGAAAGTCGGCAAAGATTTTTTTGTGTCCCTCCGATGAGTTGCCCGCAAGGACCCCATTTTTTAGAAGTGTTGGTCCAATACTCCCTCTAGAGGCAGGGGATTCAGACAGGGCTGCTTTGCAACCCCCGATCTGGGGCAGCGGCTGTGGTCGACCTGTGGTCAGGGCAGGAGCCTCTCCGCGTTGGTCCCAGGGACCCATCTGCCTGCGAACTTCGGTCACCTGGCAGGAAGGTACGATGCCCAGTCCTATGGTTAGCTGTGCAGCGAGGTGTACTGCGAGGACACGTTCCACACACACTTCAACAAAGAGGGCGGCCTGAGTGGAAATGTGAGTGTTTGGGAAGCTGTGCAGACAAAGAAGGCGCCCTTTGGCCTGGGCCAAATGCTTGTGACACTCCCCTGGTCCTGCCGGGCTCTGAGGGCCCTGCCCTGGGCCCCCTGCTCCCCTGCCCTTTGTTCAGTCACAGCAGAGATGGCCACACCCACTCCCTCAGTGAGGGCAGTGTTCCAACCTCCTTCAGCCCCACCCCCTCTCCGCAGGTTACCATGGACTACCGATGCTGCATTCTGAGGCCAGGGCGTTCCAAGAATGCCAAGGGCAGACATGATGACCTTCAATGATTTCCTCTTGTGTCAGTTTTGGTCAACTTTAGGAGCTAGGAAATGGTCCCCTTTACAGAAATGTTCTAATTTACTGGCATTTCATATATTCTC
The DNA here is from genome assembly GCF_949752795.1 of Hyperoodon ampullatus. Taxonomy (NCBI): domain Eukaryota; kingdom Metazoa; phylum Chordata; class Mammalia; order Artiodactyla; family Ziphiidae; genus Hyperoodon; species Hyperoodon ampullatus. The sequence continues at coordinate 30,863 of NW_027640516.1, forward strand.
TGCTATAACATTGTCCTGATTCTTTCTGTATATTCTTTACATATGTTTATGTTTTCCTTAATCAAAGTGTGTCTTTTAAATCTTTTCAAAGAATATTCTTTGGACTTACTAAATCGCCTCAATTTTATACGTTTTCTGTTGTATTAAGTTCTGCTCATATCTTTATTTATATTTTTTCTATGTTCTCAGGGTTTGTTGTTTTGATCATCTGATGTCAATTAAAACACTTGGTTATTCATTTAAATAAATCTTTTTACTTATAAAGATTTGAACTTTTGAAGATTCCAGCTTACTTGTAAGTTTCTAAGGGTCAGGTCCTCTCCATTGTTGCTGGCCTAAGCTTAGTTCACCATATAGCAATGTATATATTGACATATTTTCCCCTCGACTTTCTGTGATTCCCTACATCTCACCTTTCTTTGCAGACAAGCCATTTGAAATACCCTTCACTTATTTCACAGCCAATAAGTCTTTGAAATAATGTGTATTTTTGAGAGAAATCTTCTTATATCATTAGGCAGAAAATCTGACCTGCCATAGTTTTCAAAACAGCATAATTTCACTCTTCTCAATGATTAGTCTGTTGTATTACACAACCTTGGGTATTTAGCTTTATCAATGACATGTACTTTACAAATGTTTTAGAGATCCTACCAGTCTTTGAAAACATCCTTGTTGCTTGTTTCAGTTCCAGTTTTATGTATATTTTCTGCCTTGCACCTGATTATTCCAACATCTGATGGATGGCCTTGGGAAACTAATTCTCATATTGATTGTTTTCGCTGATTGTCTCCACTTGTAGCTGATTTGTTCATTATTGTGTAAATTTAGATCATGAGCTCATGTTTAGCAAAACAGCTGACATAGTAACAGGCTTAAGTGTGAACGCTCATAAGCTTCAGGAGAAAGTCGGCAAAGAATTATTTGTGTCCCTCCGATGAGTTGCCCGAAAGGACCCCATTTTTTAGAACTGTTGGTCCAATACTCCCTCTAGAGGCAGGGGATTCAGACAGGGCTGCTTTGCGGCCCCCGATCTGGGGCAGCAGCTGTGGTCGACCTGTGGTCAGGGCAGGAGCCTCTCCGCGTTGGTCCCAGGGACCCATCTGCCTGCGAACTTCGGTCACCTGGCAGGAAGGTACGATGCCCAGTCCTATGGTTAGCTGTGCAGCGAGGTGTACTGCGAGGACACGTTCCACACACACTTCAACAAAGAGGGCGGCCTGAGTGGAAAGGTGAGTGTTTGGGAAGCTGTGCGGACAAAGAAGGCGCCCTTTGGCCTGGGCCAAATGCTTGTGACACACCCCTGTGCCTGCCGGGCTCTGAGGGTCCTGCCCTGGGCCCCCTGCTCCCCTGCCCTTTGTTCAGTCACAGCAGAGATGGCCACACCCACTCCCTCAGTGAGAGCAGTGTTCCAACCTCCTTCAACCCCACCCCCTCTCCGCAGGTTACCATGGACTACCCATGCTGCATTCTGAGGCCAGGGCGTTCCGAGAATGCCAAGGGCAGACATGATGACCTTCAATGATTTCCTCTTGTGTCAGTTTTGGTCAACTTTAGGAGCTAGGAAATGGTCCCCTTTACAGAAATGTTCAAATTTACTGGCATTTCATATATTCTCTGCTATAACATTGTCCTGATTCTTTCTGTATATTCTTTACATATGTTTATGTTTTCCTTAATCAAAGTGTGTCTTTTAAATCTTTTCAAAGAATATTCTTTGGACTTACTAAATCACCTCAATTTTATACGTTTTCTGTTGTATTAAGTTCTGCTCATATCTTTATTTATATTTTTTCTATGTTCTCAGGGTTTGTTGTTTTGATCATCTGATGTCAATTAAAACACTTGGTTATTCATTTTAATAAATCTTTTTACTTAGAAACATTTGAACTTTTGAAGATTCCAGCTTACTTGTAAGTTTCTAAGGGTCAGGTCCTCTCCATTGTTGCTGGCCTAATCTTAGTTCACCATATAGCAATGTATATATTGACATATTTTCCCCTCGACTTTCTGTGATTCCCTACATCTCACCTTTCTTTGCAGACAAGCCATTTGAAATACCCTTCACTTATTTCACAGCCAATAAGTCTTTGAAATAATGTGTATTTTTGAGAGAAATCTTCTTATATCATTAGGCAGAAAATCTGACCTGCCATAGTTTTCAAAACAGCATAATTTCACTCTTCTCAATGATTAGTCTGTTGTATTACACAACCTTGGGTATTTAGCTTTATCAATGACATGTACTTTACAAATGTTTTAGAGATCCTACCAGTCTTTGAAAACATCCTTGTTGCTTGTTTCAGTTCCAGTTTTATGTATATTTTCTGCCTTGCACCTGATTATTCCAACATCTGATGGATGGCCTTGGGAAACTAATTCTCATATTGATTGTTTTCGCTGATTGTCTCCACTTGTAGTTGATTTGTTCATTATTGTGTAAATTTAGATCATGAGCTCATGTTTAGCAAAACAGCTGACATTGTAACAGGCTTAAGTGTGAACGCTCATAAGCTTCAGGAGAAAGTCGGCAAAGAATTATTTGTGTCCCTCCGATGAGTTGCCCGAAAGGACCCCATTTTTTAGAACTGTTGGTCCAATACTCCCTCTAGAGGCAGGGGATTCAGACAGGGCTGCTTTGCAACCCCCGATCTGGGGCAGCGGCTGTGGTCGACCTGTGGTCAGGGCAGGAGCCTCTCCGCGTTGGTCACAGGGACCCATCTGCCTGCGAACTTCGGTCACCAGGCAGGAAGGTACGATGCCCAGTCCTATGATTAGCTGTGCAGCGAGGTGTACTGCGAGGACACCTTCCACACACACTTCAACAAAGAGGGCGGCCTGAGTGGAAAGGTGAGTGTTTGGGAAGCTGTGCGGACAAAGAAGGCGCCCTTTGGCCTGGGCCAAATACTTGTGACACACCCCTGCGCCTGCCGGGCTCTGAGGGCCCTGCCCTGGGCCCCCTGCTCCACTGCCCTTTGTTCAGTCACAGCAGAGATGGCCACACCCACTCCCTCAGTGAGGGCAGTGTTCCAACCTCCTTCAGCCCCACCCCCTCTCCGCAGGTTACCATGGAATACCGATGCTGCATTCTGAGGCCAGGGCGTTCCGAGAATGCCAAGGGCAGACATGATGACCTTCAATGATTTCCTCTTGTGTCAGTTTTGGTCAACTTTAGGAGCTAGGAAATGGTCCCCTTTACAGAAATGTTCAAATTTACTGGCATTTCATATATTCTCTGCTATAACATTGTCCTGATTCTTTCTGTATATTCTTTACATATGTTTATGTTTTCCTTAATCAAAGTGTGTCTTTTAAATCTTTTCAAAGAATATTCTTTGGACTTACTAAATCGCCTCAATTTTATACGTTTTCTGTTGTATTAAGTTCTGCTCATATCTTTATTTATATTTTTTCTATGTTCTCAGGGTTTGTTGTTTTGATCATCTGATGTCAATTAAAACACTTGGTTATTCATTTAAATAAATCTTTTTACTTATAAAGATTTGAACTTTTGAAGATTCCAGCTTACTTGTAAGTTTCTAAGGGTCAGGTCCTCTCCATTGTTGCTGGCCTAAGCTTAGTTCACCATATAGCAATGTATATATTGACATATTTTCCCCTCGACTTTCTGTGATTCCCTACATCTCACCTTTCTTTGCAGACAAGCCATTTGAAATACCCTTCACTTATTTCACAGCCAATAAGTCTTTGAAATAATGTGTATTTTTGAGAGAAATCTTCTTATATCATTAGGCAGAAAATCTGACCTGCCATAGTTTTCAAAACAGCATAATTTCACTCTTCTCAATGATTAGTCTGTTGTATTACACAACCTTGGGTATTTAGCTTTATCAATGACATGTACTTTACAAATGTTTTAGAGATCCTACCAGTCTTTGAAAACATCCTTGTTGCTTGTTTCAGTTCCAGTTTTATGTATATTTTCTGCCTTGCACCTGATTATTCCAACATCTGATGGATGGCCTTGGGAAACTAATTCTCATATTGATTGTTTTCGCTGATTGTCTCCACTTGTAGCTGATTTGTTCATTATTGTGTAAATTTAGATCATGAGCTCATGTTTAGCAAAACAGCTGACATAGTAACAGGCTTAAGTGTGAACGCTCATAAGCTTCAGGAGAAAGTCGGCAAAGAATTATTTGTGTCCCTCCGATGAGTTGCCCGAAAGGACCCCATTTTTTAGAACTGTTGGTCCAATACTCCCTCTAGAGGCAGGGGATTCAGACAGGGCTGCTTTGCGGCCCCCGATCTGGGGCAGCGGCTGTGGTCGACCTGTGGTCAGGGCAGGAGCCTCTCCGCGTTGGTCCCAGGGACCCATCTGCCTGCGAACTTCGGTCACCTGGCAGGAAGGTACGATGCCCAGTCCTATGGTTAGCTGTGCAGCGAGGTGTACTGCGAGGACACGTTCCACACACACTTCAACAAAGAGGGCGGCCTGAGTGGAAAGGTGAGTGTTTGGGAAGCTGTGCGGACAAAGAAGGCGCCCTTTGGCCTGGGCCAAATGCTTGTGACACACCCCTGTGCCTGCCGGGCTCTGAGGGTCCTGCCCTGGGCCCCCTGCTCCCCTGCCCTTTGTTCAGTCACAGCAGAGATGGCCACACCCACTCCCTCAGTGAGAGCAGTGTTCCAACCTCCTTCAACCCCACCCCCTCTCCGCAGGTTACCATGGACTACCCATGCTGCATTCTGAGGCCAGGGCGTTCCGAGAATGCCAAGGGCAGACATGATGACCTTCAATGATTTCCTCTTGTGTCAGTTTTGGTCAACTTTAGGAGCTAGGAAATGGTCCCCTTTACAGAAATGTTCAAATTTACTGGCATTTCATATATTCTCTGCTATAACATTGTCCTGATTCTTTCTGTATATTCTTTACATATGTTTATGTTTTCCTTAATCAAAGTGTGTCTTTTAAATCTTTTCAAAGAATATTCTTTGGACTTACTAAATCACCTCAATTTTATACGTTTTCTGTTGTATTAAGTTCTGCTCATATCTTTATTTATATTTTTTCTATGTTCTCAGGGTTTGTTGTTTTGATCATCTGATGTCAATTAAAACACTTGGTTATTCATTTTAATAAATCTTTTTATTTAGAAAGATTTGAACTTTTGAAGATTCCAGCTTACTTGTAAGTTTCTAAGGGTCAGGTCCTCTCCATTGTTGCTGGCCTAAGGCTTAGTTCACCATATAGCAATGTATATATTGACATATTTTCCCCTCGACTTTCTGTGATTCCCTACATCTCACCTTTCTTTGCAGACAAGCCATTTGAAATACCCTTCACTTATTTCACAGCCAATAAGTCTTTGAAATAATGTGTATTTTTGAGAGAAATCTTCTTATATCATTAGGCAGAAAATCTGACCTGCCATAGTTTTCAAAACAGCATAATTTCACTCTTCTCAATGATTAATCTGTTGTATTACACAACCTTTGAGTATTTAGCTTTATCAATGACATGTACTTTACAAATGTTTTAGAGATCCTACCAGTCTTTGAAAACATCCTTGTTCCTTGTTCCAGTTCCAGTTTTATGTATATTTTCTGCCTTGCACCTGATTATTCCAACATCTGATGCGTGGCCTTGGGAAACTAATTCTCATATTGATTGTTTTTGCTGATTGTCTCCCCTTGTAGCTGATTTCTTCATTATTGTGTAAATTTAGATCATGAGCTCATGTTTAGCTAAACAGCTGACATTGTAAAAGGCTTAAGTGTGAACGCTCGTAAGCTTCAGGAGAAAGTCGGCAAAGATTTTTTTGTGTCCCTCCGATGAGTTGCCCGCAAGGACCCCATTTTTTAGAAGTGTTGGTCCAATACTCCCTCTAGAGGCAGGGGATTCAGACAGGGCTGCTTTGCAACCCCCGATCTGGGGCAGCGGCTGTGGTCGACCTGTGGTCAGGGCAGGAGCCTCTCCGCGTTGGTCCCAGTGACCCATCTGCCTGCGAACTTCGGTCACCTGGCAGGAAGGTACGATGTCCAGTCCTATGGTTAGCTGTGCAGCGAGGTGTACTGCGAGGACACGTTCCACACACACTTCAACAAAGAGGGCGGCCTGAGTGGAAATGTGAGTGTTTGGGAAGCTGTGCGGACAAAGAAGGCGCCCTTTGGCCTGGGCCAAATGCTTGTGACACTCCCCTGGTCCTGCCGGGCTCTGAGGGCCCTGCCCTGGGCCCCCTGCTCCCCTGCCCTTTGTTCAGTCACAGCAGAGATGGCCACACCCACTCCCTCAGTGAGGGCAGTGTTCCAACCTCCTTCAGCCCCACCCCCTCTCCGCAGGTTACCATGGACTACCGATGCTGCATTCTGAGGCCAGGGCGTTCCAAGAATGCCAAGGGCAGACATGATGACCTTCAATGATTTCCTCTTGTGTCAGTTTTGGTCAACTTTAGGAGCTAGGAAATGGTCCCCTTTACAGAAATGTTCAAATTTACTGGCATTTCATATATTCTCTGCTATAACATTGTCCTGATTCTTTCTGTATATTCTTTACTTATGTTTTTGTTTTCCTTAATCAAAGTGTGTCTTTTAAATCTTTTCAAAGAATATTCTTTGGACTTACTAAATCACCTCAATTTTATACGTTTTCTGTTGTATTAAGTTCTGCTCATATCTTTATTTATATTTTTTCTATGTTCTCAGGGTTTGTTGTTTTGATCATCTGATGTCAATTAAAACACTTGGTTATTCATTTTAATAAATCTTTTTACTTATAAAGATTTGAACTTTTGAAGATTCCAGCTTACTTGTAAGTTTCTAAGGGTCAGGTCCTCTCCATTGTTGCTGGCCTAAGGCTTAGTTCACCATATAGCAATGTATATATTGACATATTTTCCCCTCGACTTTCTGTGATTCCCTACATCTCACCTTTCTTTGCAGACAAGCCATTTGAAATACCCTTCACTTATTTCACAGCCAATAAGTCTTTGAAATAATGTGTATTTTTGAGAGAAATCTTCTTATATCATTAGGCAGAAAATCTGACCTGCCATAGTTTTCAAAACAGCATAATTTCACTCTTCTCAATGATTAATCTGTTGTATTACACAACCTTTGAGTATTTAGCTTTATCAATGACATGTACTTTACAAATGTTTTAGAGATCCTACCAGTCTTTGAAAACATCCTTGTTCCTTGTTCCAGTTCCAGTTTTATGTATATTTTCTGCCTTGCACCTGATTATTCCAACATCTGATGCGTGGCCTTGGGAAACTAATTCTCATATTGATTGTTTTTGCTGATTGTCTCCCCTTGTAGCTGATTTCTTCATTATTGTGTAAATTTAGATCATGAGCTCATGTTTAGCTAAACAGCTGACATTGTAAAAGGCTTAAGTGTGAACGCTCGTAAGCTTCAGGAGAAAGTCGGCAAAGATTTTTTTGTGTCCCTCCGATGAGTTGCCCGCAAGGACCCCATTTTTTAGAAGTGTTGGTCCAATACTCCCTCTAGAGGCAGGGGATTCAGACAGGGCTGCTTTGCAACCCCCGATCTGGGGCAGCGGCTGTGGTCGACCTGTGGTCAGGGCAGGAGCCTCTCCGCGTTGGTCCCAGTGACCCATCTGCCTGCGAACTTCGGTCACCTGGCAGGAAGGTACGATGTCCAGTCCTATGGTTAGCTGTGCAGCGAGGTGTACTGCGAGGACACGTTCCACACACACTTCAACAAAGAGGGCGGCCTGAGTGGAAATGTGAGTGTTTGGGAAGCTGTGCGGACAAAGAAGGCGCCCTTTGGCCTGGGCCAAATGCTTGTGACACTCCCCTGGTCCTGCCGGGCTCTGAGGGCCCTGCCCTGGGCCCCCTGCTCCCCTGCCCTTTGTTCAGTCACAGCAGAGATGGCCACACCCACTCCCTCAGTGAGGGCAGTGTTCCAACCTCCTTCAGCCCCACCCCCTCTCCGCAGGTTACCATGGACTACCGATGCTGCATTCTGAGGCCAGGGCGTTCCAAGAATGCCAAGGGCAGACATGATGACCTTCAATGATTTCCTCTTGTGTCAGTTTTGGTCAACTTTAGGAGCTAGGAAATGGTCCCCTTTACAGAAATGTTCAAATTTACTGGCATTTCATATATTCTCTGCTATAACATTGTCCTGATTCTTTCTGTATATTCTTTACTTATGTTTTTGTTTTCCTTAATCAAAGTGTGTCTTTTAAATCTTTTCAAAGAATATTCTTTGGACTTACTAAATCACCTCAATTTTATACGTTTTCTGTTGTATTAAGTTCTGCTCATATCTTTATTTATATTTTTTCTATGTTCTCAGGGTTTGTTGTTTTGATCATCTGATGTCAATTAAAACACTTGGTTATTCATTTTAATAAATCTTTTTACTTATAAAGATTTGAACTTTTGAAGATTCCAGCTTACTTGTAAGTTTCTAAGGGTCAGGTCCTCTCCATTGTTGCTGGCCTAAGGCTTAGTTCACCATATAGCAATGTATATATTGACATATTTTCCCCTCGACTTTCTGTGATTCCCTACATCTCACCTTTCTTTGCAGACAAGCCATTTGAAATACCCTTCACTTTTTTCACAGCCAATAAGTCTTTGAAATAATGTGTATTTTTGAGAGAAATCTTCTTATATCATTAGGCAGAAAATCTGACCTGCCATAGTTTTCAAAACAGCATAATTTCACTCTTCTCAATGATTAATCTGTTGTATTACACAACCTTTGAGTATTTAGCTTTATCAATGACATGTACTTTACAAATGTTTTAGAGATCCTACCAGTCTTTGAAAACATCCTTGTTCCTTGTTCCAGTTCCAGTTTTATGTATATATTCTGCCTTGCACCTGATTATTCCAACATCTGATGGGTGGCCTTGGGAAACTAATTCTCATATTGATTGTTTTTGCTGATTGTCTCCCCTTGTAGCTGATTTCTTCATTATTGTGTAAATTTAGATCATGAGCTCATGTTTAGCTAAACAGCTGACATTGTAAAAGGCTTAAGTGTGAACGCTCGTAAGCTTCAGGAGAAAGTCGGCAAAGATTTTTTTGTGTCCCTCCGATGAGTTGCCCGCAAGGACCCCATTTATTAGAAGTGTTGGTCCAATACTCCCTCTAGAGGCAGGGGATTCAGACAGGGCTGCTTTGCAACCCCCGATCTGGGGCAGCGGCTGTGGTCGACCTGTGGTCAGGGCAGGAGCCTCTCCGCGTTGGTCCCAGTGACCCATCTGCCTGCGAACTTCGGTCACCTGGCAGGAAGGTACGATGCCCAGTCCTATGGTTAGCTGTGCAGCGAGGTGTACTGCGAGGACACGTTCCACACACACTTCAACAAAGAGGGCGGCCTGAGTGGAAATGTGAGTGTTTGGGAAGCTGTGCAGACAAAGAAGGCGCCCTTTGGCCTGGGCCAAATGCTTGTGACACTCCCCTGGTCCTGCCGGGCCCTGAGGGCCCTGCCCTGGGCCCCCTGCTCCCCTGCCCTTTGTTCAGTCACAGCAGAGATGGCCACACCCACTCCCTCAGTGAGGGCAGTGTTCCAACCTCCTTCAGCCCCACCCCCTCTCCGCAGGTTACCATGGACTACCGATGCTGCATTCTGAGGCCAGGGCGTTCCAAGAATGCCAAGGGCAGACATGATGACCTTCAATGATTTCCTCTTGTGTCAGTTTTGGTCAACTTTAGGAGCTAGGAAATGGTCCCCTTTACAGAAATGTTCAAATTTACTGGCATTTCATATATTCTCTGCTATAACATTGTCCTGATTCTTTCTGTATATTCTTTACATATGTTTATGTTTTCCTTAATCAAAGTGTGTCTTTTAAATCTTTTCAAAGAATATTCTTTGGACTTACTAAATCACCTCAATTTTATACGTTTTCTGTTGTATTAAGTTCTGCTCATATCTTTATTTATATTTTTTCTATGTTCTCAGGGTTTGTTGTTTGGATCATCTGATGTCAATTAAAACACTTGGTTATTCATTTTAATAAATCTTTTTACTTATAAAGATTTGAACTTTTGAAGATTCCAGCTTACTTGTAAGTTTCTAAGGGTCAGGTCCTCTCCATTGTTGCTGGCCTAAGGCTTAGTTCACCATATAGCAATGTATATATTGACATATTTTCCCCTCGACTTTCTGTGATTCCCTACATCTCACCTTTCTTTGCAGACAAGCCATTTGAAATACCCTTCACTTATTTCACAGCCAATAAGTCTTTGAAATAATGTGTATTTTTGAGAGAAATCTTCTTATATCATTAGGCAGAAAATCTGACCTGCCATAGTTTTCAAAACAGCATAATTTCACTCTTCCCAATGATTAATCTGTTGTATTACACAACCTTTGAGTATTTAGCTTTATCAATGACATGTACTTTACAAATGTTTTAGAGATCCTACCAGTCTTTGAAAACATCCTTGTTCCTTGTTCCAGTTCCAGTTTTACGTATATATTCTGCCTTGCACCTGATTATTCCAACATCTGATGGGTGGCCTTGGGAAACTAATTCTCATATTGATTGTTTTTGCTGATTGTCTCCCCTTGTAGCTGATTTCTTCATTATTGTGTAAATTTAGATCATGAGCTCATGTTTAGCTAAACAGCTGACATTGTAAACGGCTTAAGTGTGAACGCTCGTAAGCTTCAGGAGAAAGTCGGCAAAGATTTTTTTGTGTCCCTCCGATGAGTTGCCCGCAAGGACCCCATTTTTTAGAAGTGTTGGTCCAATACTCCCTCTAGAGGCAGGGGATTCAGACAGGGCTGCTTTGCAACCCCCGATCTGGGGCAGCGGCTGTGGTCGACCTGTGGTCAGGGCAGGAGCCTCTCCGCGTTGGTCCCAGTGACCCATCTGCCTGCGAACTTCGGTCACCTGGCAGGAAGGTACGATGCCCAGTCCTATGGTTAGCTGTGCAGCGAGGTGTACTGCGAGGACACGTTCCACACACACTTCAACAAAGAGGGCGGCCTGAGTGGAAATGTGAGTGTTTGGGAAGCTGTGCAGACAAAGAAGGCGCCCTTTGGCCTGGGCCAAATGCTTGTGACACTCCCCTGGTCCTGCCGGGCCCTGAGGGCCCTGCCCTGGGCCCCCTGCTCCCCTGCCCTTTGTTCAGTCACAGCAGAGATGGCCACACCCACTCCCTCAGTGAGGGCAGTGTTCCAACCTCCTTCAGCCCCACCCCCTCTCCGCAGGTTACCATGGACTACCGATGCTGCATTCTGAGGCCAGGGCGTTCCAAGAATGCCAAGGGCAGACATGATGACCTTCAATGATTTCCTCTTGTGTCAGTTTTGGTCAACTTTAGGAGCTAGGAAATGGTCCCCTTTACAGAAATGTTCAAATTTACTGGCATTTCATATATTCTCTGCTATAACATTGTCCTGATTCTTTCTGTATATTCTTTACATATGTTTATGTTTTCCTTAATCAAAGTGTGTCTTTTAAATCTTTTCAAAGAATATTCTTTGGACTTACTAAATCACCTCAATTTTATACGTTTTCTGTTGTATTAAGTTCTGCTCATATCTTTATTTATATTTTTTCTATGTTCTCAGGGTTTGTTGTTTGGATCATCTGATGTCAATTAAAACACTTGGTTATTCATTTTAATAAATCTTTTTACTTATAAAGATTTGAACTTTTGAAGATTCCAGCTTACTTGTAAGTTTCTAAGGGTCAGGTCCTCTCCATTGTTGCTGGCCTAAGGCTTAGTTCACCATATAGCAATGTATATATTGACATATTTTCCCCTCGACTTTCTGTGATTCCCTACATCTCACCTTTCTTTGCAGACAAGCCATTTGAAATACCCTTCACTTATTTCACAGCCAATAAGTCTTTGAAATAATGTGTATTTTTGAGAGAAATCTTCTTATATCATTAGGCAGAAAATCTGACCTGCCATAGTTTTCAAAACAGCATAATTTCACTCTTCCCAATGATTAATCTGTTGTATTACACAACCTTTGAGTATTTAGCTTTATCAATGACATGTACTTTACAAATGTTTTAGAGATCCTACCAGTCTTTGAAAACATCCTTGTTCCTTGTTCCAGTTCCAGTTTTATGTATATATTCTGCCTTGCACCTGATTATTCCAACATCTGATGGGTGGCCTTGGGAAACTAATTCTCATATTGATTGTTTTTGCTGATTGTCTCCCCTTGTAGCTGATTTCTTCATTATTGTGTAAATTTAGATCATGAGCTCATGTTTAGCTAAACAGCTGACATTGTAAAAGGCTTAAGTGTGAACGCTCGTAAGCTTCAGGAGAAAGTCGGCAAAGATTTTTTTGTGTCCCTCCGATGAGTTGCCCGCAAGGACCCCATTTTTTAGAAGTGTTGGTCCAATACTCCCTCTAGAGGCAGGGGATTCAGACAGGGCTGCTTTGCAACCCCCGATCTGGGGCAGCGGCTGTGGTCGACCTGTGGTCAGGGCAGGAGCCTCTCCGCGTTGGTCCCAGTGACCCATCTGCCTGCGAACTTCGGTCACCTGGCAGGAAGGTACGATGCCCAGTCCTATGGTTAGCTGTGCAGCGAGGTGTACTGCGAGGACACGTTCCACACACACTTCAACAAAGAGGGCGGCCTGAGTGGAAATGTGAGTGTTTGGGAAGCTGTGCAGACAAAGAAGGCGCCCTTTGGCCTGGGCCAAATGCTTGTGACACTCCCCTGGTCCTGCCGGGCCCTGAGGGCCCTGCCCTGGGCCCCCTGCTCCCCTGCCCTTTGTTCAGTCACAGCAGAGATGGCCACACCCACTCCCTCAGTGAGGGCAGTGTTCCAACCTCCTTCAGCCCCACCCCCTCTCCGCAGGTTACCATGGACTACCGATGCTGCATTCTGAGGCCAGGGCGTTCCAAGAATGCCAAGGGCAGACATGATGACCTTCAATGATTTCCTCTTGTGTCAGTTTTGGTCAACTTTAGGAGCTAGGAAATGGTCCCCTTTACAGAAATGTTCAAATTTACTGGCATTTCATATATTCTCTGCTATAACATTGTCCTGATTCTTTCTGTATATTCTTTACATATGTTTATGTTTTCCTTAATCAAAGTGTGTCTTTTAAATCTTTTCAAAGAATATTCTTTGGACTTACTAAATCACCTCAATTTTATACGTTTTCTGTTGTATTAAGTTCTGCTCATATCTTTATTTATATTTTTTCTATGTTCTCAGGGTTTGTTGTTTGGATCATCTGATGTCAATTAAAACACTTGGTTATTCATTTTAATAAATCTTTTTACTTATAAAGATTTGAACTTTTGAAGATTCCAGCTTACTTGTAAGTTTCTAAGGGTCAGGTCCTCTCCATTGTTGCTGGCCTAAGGCTTAGTTCACCATATAGCAATGTATATATTGACATATTTTCCCCTCGACTTTCTGTGATTCCCTACATCTCACCTTTCTTTGCAGACAAGCCATTTGAAATACCCTTCACTTATTTCACAGCCAATAAGTCTTTGAAATAATGTGTATTTTTGAGAGAAATCTTCTTATATCATTAGGCAGAAAATCTGACCTGCCATAGTTTTCAAAACAGCATAATTTCACTCTTCTCAATGATTAATCTGTTGTATTACACAACCTTTGAGTATTTAGCTTTATCAATGACATGTACTTTACAAATGTTTTAGAGATCCTACCAGTCTTTGAAAACATCCTTGTTCCTTGTTCCAGTTCCAGTTTTATGTATATATTCTGCCTTGCACCTGATTATTCCAACATCTGATGGGTGGCCTTGGGAAACTAATTCTCATATTGATTGTTTTGGCTGATTGTCTCCCCTTGTAGCTGATTTCTTCATTATTGTGTAAATTTAGATCATGAGCTCATGTTTAGCTAAACAGCTGACATTGTAAAAGGCTTAAGTGTGAACGCTCGTAAGCTTCAGGAGAAAGTCGGCAAAGATTTTTTTGTGTCCCTCCGATGAGTTGCCCGCAAGGCCCCCATTTTTTAGAAGTGTTGGTCCAATACTCCCTCTAGAGGCAGGGGATTCAGACAGGGCTGCTTTGCAACCCCCGATCTGGGGCAGCGGCTGTGGTCGACCTGTGGTCAGGGCAGGAGCCTCTCCGCGTTGGTCCCAGTGACCCATCTGCCTGCGAACTTCGGTCACCTGGCAGGAAGGTACGATGCCCAGTCCTATGGTTAGCTGTGCAGCGAGGTGTACTGCGAGGACACGTTCCACACACACTTCAACAAAGAGGGCGGCCTGAGTGGAAATGTGAGTGTTTGGGAAGCTGTGCAGACAAAGAAGGCGCCCTTTGGCCTGGGCCAAATGCTTGTGACACTCCCCTGGTCCTGCCGGGCTCTGAGGGCCCTGCCCTGGGCCCCCTGCTCCCCTGCCCTTTGTTCAGTCACAGCAGAGATGGCCACACCCACTCCCTCAGTGAGGGCAGTGTTCCAACCTCCTTCAGCCCCACCCCCTCTCCGCAGGTTACCATGGACTACCGATGCTGCATTCTGAGGCCAGGGCGTTCCAAGAATGCCAAGGGCAGACATGATGACCTTCAATGATTTCCTCTTGTGTCAGTTTTGGTCAACTTTAGGAGCTAGGAAATGGTCCCCTTTACAGAAATGTTCAAATTTACTGGCATTTCATATATTCTCTGCTATAACATTGTCCTGATTCTTTCTGTATATTCTTTACATATGTTTATGTTTTCCTTAATCAAAGTGTGTCTTTTAAATCTTTTCAAAGAATATTCTTTGGACTTACTAAATCACCTCAATTTTATACGTTTTCTGTTGTATTCAGTTCTGCTCATATCTTTATTTATATTTTTTCTATGTTCTCAGGTTTTGTTGTTTGGAACATCTGCTGTCAATTAAAACACTTGGTTATTCATTTTAATAAATCTTTTTACTTATAAAGATTTGAACTTTTGAAGATTCCAGCTTACTTGTAAGTTTCTAAGGGTCAGGTCCTCTCCATTGTTGCTGGCCTAAGGCTTAGTTCACCATATAGCAATGTATATATTGACATATTTCCCCCTCGACTTTCTGTGATTCCCTACATCTCACCTTTCTTTGCAGACAAGCCATTTGAAATACCCTTCACTTATTTCACAGCCAATAAGTCTTTGAAATAATGTGTATTTTTGAGAGAAATCTTCTTATATCATTAGGCAGAAAATCTGACCTGCCATAGTTTTCAAAACAGCATAATTTCACTCTTCTCAATGATTAATCTGTTGTATTACACAACCTTTGAGTATTTAGCTTTATCAATGACATGTACTTTACAAATGTTTTAGAGATCCTACCAGTCTTTGAAAACATCCTTGTTCCTTGTTCCAGTTCCAGTTTTATGTATATATTCTGCCTTGCACCTGATTATTCCAACATCTGATGGGTGGCCTTGGGAAACTAATTCTCATATTGATTGTTTTGGCTGATTGTCTCCCCTTGTAGCTGATTTCTTCATTATTGTGTAAATTTAGATCATGAGCTCATGTTTAGCTAAACAGCTGACATTGTAAAAGGCTTAAGTGTGAACGCTCGTAAGCTTCAGGAGAAAGTCGGCAAAGATTTTTTTGTGTCCCTCCGATGAGTTGCCCGCAAGGCCCCCATTTTTTAGAAGTGTTGGTCCAATACTCCCTCTAGAGGCAGGGGATTCAGACAGGGCTGCTTTGCAACCCCCGATCTGGGGCAGCGGCTGTGGTCGACCTGTGGTCAGGGCAGGAGCCTCTCCGCGTTGGTCCCAGTGACCCATCTGCCTGCGAACTTCGGTCACCTGGCAGGAAGGTACGATGCCCAGTCCTATGGTTAGCTGTGCAGCGAGGTGTACTGCGAGGACACGTTCCACACACACTTCAACAAAGAGGGCGGCCTGAGTGGAAATGTGAGTGTTTGGGAAGCTGTGCAGACAAAGAAGGCGCCCTTTGGCCTGGGCCAAATGCTTGTGACACTCCCCTGGTCCTGCCGGGCTCTGAGGGCCCTGCCCTGGGCCCCCTGCTCCCCTGCCCTTTGTTCAGTCACAGCAGAGATGGCCACACCCACTCCCTCAGTGAGGGCAGTGTTCCAACCTCCTTCAGCCCCACCCCCTCTCCGCAGGTTACCATGGACTACCGATGCTGCATTCTGAGGCCAGGGCGTTCCAAGAATGCCAAGGGCAGACATGATGACCTTCAATGATTTCCTCTTGTGTCAGTTTTGGTCAAGTTTAGGAGCTAGGAAATGGTCCCCTTTACAGAAATGTTCAAATTTACTGGCATTTCATATATTCTCTGCTATAACATTGTCCTGATTCTTTCTGTATATTCTTTACATATGTTTATGTTTTCCTTAATCAAAGTGTGTCTTTTAAATCTTTTCAAAGAATATTCTTTGGACTTACTAAATCACCTCAATTTTATACGTTTTCTGTTGTATTCAGTTCTGCTCATATCTTTATTTATATTTTTTCTATGTTCTCAGGGTTTGTTGTTTGGATCATCTGATGTCAATTAAAACACTTGGTTATTCATTTTAATAAATCTTTTTACTTATAAAGATTTGAACTTTTGAAGATTCCAGCTTACTTGTAAGTTTCTAAGGGTCAGGTCCTCTCCATTGTTGCTGGCCTAAGGCTTAGTTCACCATATAGCAATGTATATATTGACATATTTTCCCCTCGACTTTCTGTGATTCCCTACATCTCACCTTTCTTTGCAGACAAGCCATTTGAAATACCCTTCACTTATTTCACAGCCAATAAGTCTTTGAAATAATGTGTATTTTTGAGAGAAATCTTCTTATATCATTAGGCAGAAAATCTGACCTGCCATAGTTTTCAAAACAGCATAATTTCACTCTTCTCAATGATTAATCTGTTGTATTACACAACCTTTGAGTATTTAGCTTTATCAATGACATGTACTTTACAAATGTTTTAGAGATCCTACCAGTCTTTGAAAACATCCATGTTCCTTGTTCCAGTTCCAGTTTTATGTATATATTCTGCCTTACACCTGATTATTCCAACATCTGATGGGTGGCCTTGGGAAACTAATTCTCATATTCATTGTTTTGGCTGATTGTCTCCCCTTGTAGCTGATTTCTTCATTATTGTGTAAATTTAGATCATGAGCTCATGTTTAGCTAAACAGCTGACATTGTAAAAGGCTTAAGTGTGAACGCTCGTAAGCTTCAGGAGAAAGTCGGCAAAGATTTTTTTGTGTCCCTCCGATGAGTTGCCCGCAAGGACCCCATTTTTTAGAAGTGTTGGTCCAATACTCCCTCTAGAGGCAGGGGATTCAGACAGGGCTGCTTTGCAACCCCCGATCTGGGGCAGCGGCTGTGGTCGACCTGTGGTCAGGGCAGGAGCCTCTCCGCGTTGGTCCCAGTGACCCATCTGCCTGCGAACTTCGGTCACCTGGCAGGAAGGTACGATGCCCAGTCCTATGGTTAGCTGTGCAGCGAGGTGTACTGCGAGGACACGTTCCACACACACTTCAACAAAGAGGGCGGCCTGAGTGGAAATGTGAGTGTTTGGGAAGCTGTGCGGACAAAGAAGGCGCCCTTTGGCCTGGGCCAAATGCTTGTGACACTCCCCTGGTCCTGCCGGGCTCTGAGGGCCCTGCCCTGGGCCCCCTGCTCCCCTGCCCTTTGTTCAGTCACAGCAGAGATGGCCACACCCACTCCCTCAGTGAGGGCAGTGTTCCAACCTCCTTCAGCCCCACCCCCTCTCCGCAGGTTACCATGGACTACCGATGCTGCATTCTGAGGCCAGGGCGTTCCAAGAATGCCAAGGGCAGACATGATGACCTTCAATGATTTCCTCTTGTGTCAGTTTTGGTCAACTTTAGGAGCTAGGAAATGGTCCCCTTTACAGAAATGTTCAAATTTACTGGCATTTCATATATTCTCTGCTATAACATTGTCCTGATTCTTTCTGTATATTCTTTACATATGTTTATGTTTTCCTTAATCAAAGTGTGTCTTTTAAATCTTTTCAAAGAATATTCTTTGGACTTACTAAATCACCTCAATTTTATACGTTTTCTGTTGTATTCAGTTCTGCTCATATCTTTATTTATATTTTTTCTATGTTCTCAGGGTTTGTTGTTTGGATCATCTGATGTCAATTAAAACACTTGGTTATTCATTTTAATAAATCTTTTTACTTATAAAGATTTGAACTTTTGAAGATTCCAGCTTACTTGTAAGTTTCTAAGGGTCAGGTCCTCTCCATTGTTGCTGGCCTAAGGCTTAGTTCACCATATAGCAATGTATATATTGACATATTTTCCCCTCGACTTTCTGTGATTCCCTACATCTCACCTTTCTTTGCAGACAAGCCATTTGAAATACCCTTCACTTATTTCACAGCCAATAAGTCTTTGAAATAATGTGTATTTTTGTGAGAAATCTTCTTATATCATTAGGCAGAAAATCTGACCTGCCATAGTTTTCAAAACAGCATAATTTCACTCTTCTCAATGATTAATCTGTTGTATTACACAACCTTTGAGTATTTAGCTTTATCAATGACATGTACTTTACAAATGTTTTAGAGATCCTACCAGTCTTTGAAAACATCCTTGTTCCTTGTTCCAGTTCCAGTTTTATGTATATATTCTGCCTTGCACCTGATTATTCCAACATCTGATGGGTGGCCTTGGGAAACTAATTCTCATATTGATTGTTTTTGCTGATTGTCTCCCCTTGTAGCTGATTTCTTCATTATTGTGTAAATTTAGATCATGAGCTCATGTTTAGCTAAACAGCTGACATTGTAAAAGGCTTAAGTGTGAACGCTCGTAAGCTTCAGGAGAAAGTCGGCAAAGATTTTTTTGTGTCCCTCCGATGAGTTGCCCGCAAGGACCCCATTTTTTAGAAGTGTTGGTCCAATACTCCCTCTAGAGGCAGGGGATTCAGACAGGGCTGCTTTGCAACCCCCGATCTGGGGCAGCGGCTGTGGTCGACCTGTGGTCAGGGCAGGAGCCTCTCCGCGTTGGTCCCAGTGACCCATCTGCCTGCGAACTTCGGTCACCTGGCAGGAAGGTACGATGCCCAGTCCTATGGTTAGCTGTGCAGCGAGGTGTACTGCGAGGACACGTTCCACACACACTTCAACAAAGAGGGCGGCCTGAGTGGAAATGTGAGTGTTTGGGAAGCTGTGCAGACAAAGAAGGCGCCCTTTGGCCTGGGCCAAATGCTTGTGACACTCCCCTGGTCCTGCCGGGCTCTGAGGGCCCTGCCCTGGGCCCCCTGCTCCCCTGCCCTTTGTTCAGTCACAGCAGAGATGGCCACACCCACTCCCTCAGTGAGGGCAGTGTTCCAACCTCCTTCAGCCCCACCCCCTCTCCGCAGGTTACCATGGACTACCGATGCTGCATTCTGAGGCCAGGGCGTTCCAAGAATGCCAAGGGCAGACATGATGACCTTCAATGATTTCCTCTTGTGTCAGTTTTGGTCAACTTTAGGAGCTAGGAAATGGTCCCCTTTACAGAAATGTTCAAATTTACTGGCATTTCATATATTCTCTGCTATAACATTGTCCTGATTCTTTCTGTATATTCTTTACATATGTTTATGTTTTCCTTAATCAAAGTGTGTCTTTTAAATCTTTTCAAAGAATATTCTTTGGACTTACTAAATCACCTCAATTTTATACGTTTTCTGTTGTATTAAGTTCTGCTCATATCTTTATTTATATTTTTTCTATGTTCTCAGGGTTTGTTGTTTGGATCATCTGATGTCAATTAAAACACTTGGTTATTCATTTTAATAAATCTTTTTACTTATAAAGATTTGAACTTTTGAAGATTCCAGCTTACTTGTAAGTTTCTAAGGGTCAGGTCCTCTCCATTGTTGCTGGCCTAAGGCTTAGTTCACCATATAGCAATGTATATATTGACATATTTTCCCCTCGACTTTCTGTGATTCCCTACATCTCACCTTTCTTTGCAGACAAGCCATTTGAAATACCCTTCACTTATTTCACAGCCAATAAGTCTTTGAAATAATGTGTATTTTTGAGAGAAATCTTCTTATATCATTAGGCAGAAAATCTGACCTGCCATAGTTTTCAAAACAGCATAATTTCACTCTTCTCAATGATTAATCTGTTGTATTACACAACCTTTGAGTATTTAGCTTTATCAATGACATGTACTTTACAAATGTTTTAGAGATCCTACCAGTCTTTGAAAACATCCTTGTTCCTTGTTCCAGTTCCAGTTTTATGTATATATTCTGCCTTGCACCTGATTATTCCAACATCTGATGGGTGGCCTTGGGAAACTAATTCTCATATTGATTGTTTTTGCTGATTGTCTCCCCTTGTAGCTGATTTCTTCATTATTGTGTAAATTTAGATCTTGAGCTCATGTTTAGCTAAACAGCTGACATTGTAAAAGGCTTAAGTGTGAACGCTCGTAAGCTTCAGGAGAAAGTCGGCAAAGATTTTTTTGTGTCCCTCCGATGAGTTGCCCGCAAGGACCCCATTTTTTAGAAGTGTTGGTCCAATACTCCCTCTAGAGGCAGGGGATTCAGACAGGGCTGCTTTGCAACCCCCGATCTGGGGCAGCGGCTGTGGTCGACCTGTGGTCAGGGCAGGAGCCTCTCCGCGTTGGTCCCAGTGACCCATCTGCCTGCGAACTTCGGTCACCTGGCAGGAAGGTACGATGCCCAGTCCTATGGTTAGCTGTGCAGCGAGGTGTACTGCGAGGACACGTTCCACACACACTTCAACAAAGAGGGCGGCCTGAGTGGAAATGTGAGTGTTTGGGAAGCTGTGCAGACAAAGAAGGCGCCCTTTGGCCTGGGCCAAATGCTTGTGACACTCCCCTGGTCCTGCCGGGCTCTGAGGGCCCTGCCCTGGGCCCCGTGCTCCCCTGCCCTTTGTTCAGTCACAGCAGAGATGGCCACACCCACTCCCTCAGTGAGGGCAGTGTTCCAACCTCCTTCAGCCCCACCCCCTCTCCGCAGGCTACCATGGACTACCGATGCTGCATTCTGAGGCCAGGGCGTTCCAAGAATGCCAAGGGCAGACATGATGACCTTCAATGATTTCCTCTTGTGTCAGTTTTGGTCAACTTTAGGAGCTAGGAAATGGTCCCCTTTACAGAAATGTTCAAATTTACTGGCATTTCATATATTCTCTGCTATAACATTGTCCTGATTCTTTCTGTATATTCTTTACATATGTTTATGTTTTCCTTAATCAAAGTGTGTCTTTTAAATCTTTTCAAAGAATATTCTTTGGACTTACTAAATCACCTCAATTTTATACGTTTTCTGTTGTATTAAGTTCTGCTCATATCTTTATTTATATTTTTTCTATGTTCTCAGGGTTTGTTGTTTGGATCATCTGATGTCAATTAAAACACTTGGTTATTCATTTTAATAAATCTTTTTACTTATAAAGATTTGAACTTTTGAAGATTCCAGCTTACTTGTAAGTTTCTAAGGGTCAGGTCCTCTCCATTGTTGCTGGCCTAAGGCTTAGTTCACCATATAGCAATGTATATATTGACATATTTTCCCCTCGACTTTCTGTGATTCCCTACATCTCACCTTTCTTTGCAGACAAGCCATTTGAAATACCCTTCACTTATTTCACAGCCAATAAGTCTTTGAAATAATGTGTATTTTTGAGAGAAATCTTCTTATATCATTAGGCAGAAAATCTGACCTGCCATAGTTTTCAAAACAGCATAATTTCACTCTTCTCAATGATTAATCTGTTGTATTACACAACCTTTGAGTATTTAGCTTTATCAATGACATGTACTTTACAAATGTTTTAGAGATCCTACCAGTCTTTGAAAACATCCTTGTTCCTTGTTCCAGTTCCAGTTTTATGTATATATTCTGCCTTGCACCTGATTATTCCAACATCGGATGGGTGGCCTTGGGAAACTAATTCTCATATTGATTGTTTTTGCTGATTGTCTCCCCTTGTAGCTGATTTCTTCATTATTGTGTAAATTTAGATCTTGAGCTCATGTTTAGCTAAACAGCTGACATTGTAAAAGGCTTAAGTGTGAACGCTCGTAAGCTTCAGGAGAAAGTCGGCAAAGATTTTTTTGTGTCCCTCCGATGAGTTGCCCGCAAGGACCCCATTTTTTAGAAGTGTTGGTCCAATACTCCCTCTAGAGGCAGGGGATTCAGACAGGGCTGCTTTGCAACACCCGATCTGGGGCAGCGGCTGTGGTCGACCTGTGGTCAGGGCAGGAGCCTCTCCGCGTTGGTCCCAGTGACCCATCTGCCTGCGAGCTTCGGTCACCTGGCAGGAAGGTACGATGCCCAGTCCTATGGTTAGCTGTGCAGCGAGGTGTACTGCGAGGACACGTTCCACACACACTTCAACAAAGAGGGCGGCCTGAGTGGAAATGTGAGTGTTTGGGAAGCTGTGCAGACAAAGAAGGCGCCCTTTGGCCTGGGCCAAATGCTTGTGACACTCCCCTGGTTCTGCCGGGCTCTGAGGGCCCTGCCCTGGGCCCCCTGCTCCCCTGCCCTTTGTTCAGTCACAGCAGAGATGGCCACACCCACTCCCTCAGTGAGGGCAGTGTTCCAACCTCCTTCAGCCCCACCCCCTCTCCGCAGGTTACCATGGACTACCGATGCTGCATTCTGAGGCCAGGGCGTTCCAAGAATGCCAAGGGCAGACATGATGACCTTCAATGATTTCCTCTTGTGTCAGTTTTGGTCAACTTTAGGAGCTAGGAAATGGTCCCCTTTACAGAAATGTTCAAATTTACTGGCATTTCATATATTCTCTGCTATAACATTGTCCTGATTCTTTCTGTATATTCTTTACATATGTTTATGTTTTCCTTAATCAAAGTGTGTCTTTTAAATCTTTTCAAAGAATATTCTTTGGACTTACTAAATCACCTCAATTTTATACGTTTTCTGTTGTATTAAGTTCTGCTCATATCTTTATTTATATTTTTTCTATGTTCTCAGGGTTTGTTGTTTGGATCATCTGATGTCAATTAAAACACTTGGTTATTCATTTTAATAAATCTTTTTACTTATAAAGATTTGAACTTTTGAAGATTCCAGCTTACTTGTAAGTTTCTAAGGGTCAGGTCCTCTCCATTGTTGCTGGCCTAAGGCTTAGTTCACCATATAGCAATGTATATATTGACATATTTTCCCCTCGACTTTCTGTGATTCCCTACATCTCACCTTTCTTTGCAGACAAGCCATTTGAAATACCCTTCACTTATTTCACAGCCAATAAGTCTTTGAAATAATGTGTATTTTTGAGAGAAATCTTCTTATATCATTAGGCAGAAAATCTGACCTGCCATAGTTTTCAAAACAGCATAATTTCACTCTTCTCAATGATTAATCTGTTGTATTACACAACCTTTGAGTATTTAGCTTTATCAATGACATGTACTTTACAAATGTTTTAGAGATCCTACCAGTCTTTGAAAACATCCTTGTTCCTTGTTCCAGTTCCAGTTTTATGTATATATTCTGCCTTGCACCTGATTATTCCAACATCTGATGGGTGGCCTTGGGAAACTAATTCTCATATTGATTGTTTTTGCTGATTGTCTCCCCTTGTAGCTGATTTCTTCATTATTGTGTAAATTTAGATCTTGAGCTCATGTTTAGCTAAACAGCTGACATTGTAAAAGGCTTAAGTGTGAACGCTCGTAAGCTTCAGGAGAAAGTCGGCAAAGATTTTTTTGTGTCCCTCCGATGAGTTGCCCGCAAGGACCCCATTTTTTAGAAGTGTTGGTCCAATACTCCCTCTAGAGGCAGGGGATTCAGACAGGGCTGCTTTGCAACCCCCGATCTGGGGCAGCGGCTGTGGTCGACCTGTGGTCAGGGCAGGAGCCTCTCCGCGTTGGTCCCAGTGACCCATCTGCCTGCGAACTTCGGTCACCTGGCAGGAAGGTACGATGCCCAGTCCTATGGTTAGCTGTGCAGCGAGGTGTACTGCGAGGACACGTTCCACACACACTTCAACAAAGAGGGCGGCCTGAGTGGAAATGTGAGTGTTTGGGAAGCTGTGCAGACAAAGAAGGCGCCCTTTGGCCTGGGCCAAATGCTTGTGACACTCCCCTGGTCCTGCCGGGCTCTGAGGGCCCTGCCCTGGGCCCCCTGCTCCCCTGCACTTTGTTCAGTCACAGCAGAGATGGCCACACCCACTCCCTCAGTGAGGGCAGTGTTCCAACCTCCTTCAGCCCCACCCCCTCTCCGCAGGCTACCATGGACTACCGATGCTGCATTCTGAGGCCAGGGCGTTCCAAGAATGCCAAGGGCAGACATGATGACCTTCAATGATTTCCTCTTGTGTCAGTTTTGGTCAACTTTAGGAGCTAGGAAATGGTCCCCTTTACAGAAATGTTCAAATTACTGGCATTTCATATATTCTCTGCTATAACATTGTCCTGATTCTTTCTGTATATTCTTTACATATGTTTATGTTTTCCTTAATCAAAGTGTGTCTTTTAAATCTTTTCAAAGAATATTCTTTGGACTTACTAAATCACCTCAATTTTATACGTTTTCTGTTGTATTAAGTTCTGCTCATATCTTTATTTATATTTTTTCTATGTTCTCAGGGTTTGTTGTTTGGATCATCTGATGTCAATTAAAACACTTGGTTATTCATTTTAATAAATCTTTTTACTTATAAAGATTTGAACTTTTGAAGATTCCAGCTTACTTGTAAGTTTCTAAGGGTCAGGTCCTCTCCATTGTTGCTGGCCTAAGGCTTAGTTCACCATATAGCAATGTATATATTGACATATTTTCCCCTCGACTTTCTGTGATTCCCTACATCTCACCTTTCTTTGCAGACAAGCCATTTGAAATACCCTTCACTTATTTCACAGCCAATAAGTCTTTGAAATAATGTGTATTTTTGAGAGAAATCTTCTTATATCATTAGGCAGAAAATCTGACCTGCCATAGTTTTCAAAACAGCATAATTTCACTCTTCTCAATGATTAATCTGTTGTATTACACAACCTTTGAGTATTTAGCTTTATCAATGACATGTACTTTACAAATGTTTTAGAGATCCTACCAGTCTTTGAAAACATCCTTGTTCCTTGTTCCAGTTCCAGTTTTATGTATATATTCTGCCTTGCACCTGATTATTCCAACATCTGATGGGTGGCCTTGGGAAACTAATTCTCATATTGATTGTTTTTGCTGATTGTCTCCCCTTGTAGCTGATTTCTTCATTATTGTGTAAATTTAGATCTTGAGCTCATGTTTAGCTAAACAGCTGACATTGTAAAAGGCTTAAGTGTGAACGCTCGTAAGCTTCAGGAGAAAGTCGGCAAAGATTTTTTTGTGTCCCTCCGATGAGTTGCCCGCAAGGACCCCATTTTTTAGAAGTGTTGGTCCAATACTCCCTCTAGAGGCAGGGGATTCAGACAGGGCTGCTTTGCAACACCCGATCTGGGGCAGCGGCTGTGGTCGACCTGTGGTCAGGGCAGGAGCCTCTCCGCGTTGGTCCCAGTGACCCATCTGCCTGCGAGCTTCGGTCACCTGGCAGGAAGGTACGATGCCCAGTCCTATGGTTAGCTGTGCAGCGAGGTGTACTGCGAGGACACGTTCCACACACACTTCAACAAAGAGGGCGTCCTGAGTGGAAAGGTGAGTGTTTGGGAAGCTGTGCAGACAAAGAAGGCGCCCTTTGGCCTGGGCCAAATGCTTGTGACACTCCCCTGGTCCTGCCGGGCTCTGAGGGCCCTGCCCTGGGCCCCCTGCTCCCCTGCCCTTTGTTCAGTCACAGCAGAGATGGCCACACCCACTCCCTCAGTGAGGGCAGTGTTCCAACCTCCTTCAGCCCCACCCCCTCTCCGCAGGTTACCATGGACTACTGATGCTGCATTCTGAGGCCAGGGCGTTCCAAGAATGCCAAGGGCAGACATGATGACCTTCAATGATTTCCTCTTGTGTCAGTTTTGGTCAACTTTAGGAGCTAGGAAATGGTCCCCTTTACAGAAATGTTCAAATTTACTGGCATTTCATATATTCTCTGCTATAACATTGTCCTGATTCTTTCTGTATATTCTTTACATATGTTTATGTTTTCCTTAATCAAAGTGTGTCTTTTAAATCTTTTCAAAGAATATTCTTTGGACTTACTAAATCACCTCAATTTTATACGTTTTCTGTTGTATTAAGTTCTGCTCATATCTTTATTTATATTTTTTCTATGTTCTCAGGGTTTGTTGTTTGGATCATCTGATGTCAATTAAAACACTTGGTTATTCATTTTAATAAATCTTTTTACTTATAAAGATTTGAACTTTTGAAGATTCCAGCTTCCTTGTAAGTTTCTAAGGGTCAGGTCCTCTCCATTGTTGCTGGCCTAAGGCTTAGTTCACCATATAGCAATGTATATATTGACATATTTTCCCCTCGACTTTCTGTGATTCCCTACATCTCACCTTTCTTTGCAGACAAGCCATTTGAAATACCCTTCACTTATTTCACAGCCAATAAGTCTTTGAAATAATGTGTATTTTTGAGAGAAATCTTCTTATATCATTAGGCAGAAAATCTGACCTGCCATAGTTTTCAAAACAGCATAATTTCACTCTTCTCAATGATTAATCTGTTGTATTACACAACCTTTGAGTATTTAGCTTTATCAATGACATGTACTTTACAAATGTTTTAGAGATCCTACCAGTCTTTGAAAACATCCTTGTTCCTTGTTCCAGTTCCAGTTTTATGTATATATTCTGCCTTGCACCTGATTATTCCAACATCTGATGGGTGGCCTTGGGAAACTAATTCTCATATTGATTGTTTTTGCTGATTGTCTCCCCTTGTAGCTGATTTCTTCATTATTGTGTAAATTTAGATCTTGAGCTCATGTTTAGCTAAACAGCTGACATTGTAAAAGGCTTAAGTGTGAACGCTCGTAAGCTTCAGGAGAAAGTCGGCAAAGATTTTTTTGTGTCCCTCCGATGAGTTGCCCGCAAGGACCCCATTTTTTAGAAGTGTTGGTCCAATACTCCCTCTAGAGGCAGGGGATTCAGACAGGGCTGCTTTGCAACCCCCGATCTGGGGCAGCGGCTGTGGTCGACCTGTGGTCAGGGCAGGAGCCTCTCCGCGTTGGTCCCAGTGACCCATCTGCCTGCGAACTTCGGTCACCTGGCAGGAAGGTACGATGCCCAGTCCTATGGTTAGCTGTGCAGCGAGGTGTACTGCGAGGACACGTTCCACACACACTTCAACAAAGAGGGCGGCCTGAGTGGAAATGTGAGTGTTTGGGAAGCTGTGCAGACAAAGAAGGCGCCCTTTGGCCTGGGCCAAATGCTTGTGACACTCCCCTGGTCCTGCCGGGCTCTGAGGGCCCTGCCCTGGGCCCCCTGCTCCCCTGCCCTTTGTTCAGTCACAGCAGAGATGGCCACACCCACTCCCTCAGTGAGGGCAGTGTTCCAACCTCCTTCAGCCCCACCCCCTCTCCGCAGGCTACCATGGACTACCGATGCTGCATTCTGAGGCCAGGGCGTTCCAAGAATGCCAAGGGCAGACATGATGACCTTCAATGATTTCCTCTTGTGTCAGTTTTGGTCAACTTTAGGAGCTAGGAAATGGTCCCCTTTACAGAAATGTTCAAATTTACTGGCATTTCATATATTCTCTGCTATAACATTGTCCTGATTCTTTCTGTATATTCTTTACATATGTTTATGTTTTCCTTAATCAAAGTGTGTCTTTTAAATCTTTTCAAAGAATATTCTTTGGACTTACTAAATCACCTCAATTTTATACGTTTTCTGTTGTATTAAGTTCTGCTCATATCTTTATTTATATTTTTTCTATGTTCTCAGGGTTTGTTGTTTGGATCATCTGATGTCAATTAAAACACTTGGTTATTCATTTTAATAAATCTTTTTACTTATAAAGATTTGAACTTTTGAAGATTCCAGCTTACTTGTAAGTTTCTAAGGGTCAGGTCCTCTCCATTGTTGCTGGCCTAAGGCTTAGTTCACCATATAGCAATGTATATATTGACATATTTTCCCCTCGACTTTCTGTGATTCCCTACATCTCACCTTTCTTTGCAGACAAGCCATTTGAAATACCCTTCACTTATTTCACAGCCAATAAGTCTTTGAAATAATGTGTATTTTTGAGAGAAATCTTCTTATATCATTAGGCAGAAAATCTGACCTGCCATAGTTTTCAAAACAGCATAATTTCACTCTTCTCAATGATTAATCTGTTGTATTACACAACCTTTGAGTATTTAGCTTTATCAATGACATGTACTTTACAAATGTTTTAGAGATCCTACCAGTCTTTGAAAACATCCTTGTTCCTTGTTCCAGTTCCAGTTTTATGTATATATTCTGCCTTGCACCTGATTATTCCAACATCTGATGGGTGGCCTTGGGAAACTAATTCTCATATTGATTGTTTTTGCTGATTGTCTCCCCTTGTAGCTGATTTCTTCATTATTGTGTAAATTTAGATCTTGAGCTCATGTTTAGCTAAACAGCTGACATTGTAAAAGGCTTAAGTGTGAACGCTCGTAAGCTTCAGGAGAAAGTCGGCAAAGATTTTTTTGTGTCCCTCCGATGAGTTGCCCGCAAGGACCCCATTTTTTAGAAGTGTTGGTCCAATACTCCCTCTAGAGGCAGGGGATTCAGACAGGGCTGCTTTGCAACACCCGATCTGGGGCAGCGGCTGTGGTCGACCTGTGGTCAGGGCAGGAGCCTCTCCGCGTTGGTCCCAGTGACCCATCTGCCTGCGAGCTTCGGTCACCTGGCAGGAAGGTACGATGCCCAGTCCTATGGTTAGCTGTGCAGCGAGGTGTACTGCGAGGACACGTTCCACACACACTTCAACAAAGAGGGCGGCCTGAGTGGAAAGGTGAGTGTTTGGGAAGCTGTGCAGACAAAGAAGGCGCCCTTTGGCCTGGGCCAAATGCTTGTGACACTCCCCTGGTCCTGCCGGGCTCTGAGGGCCCTGCCCTGGGCCCCCTGCTCCCCTGCCCTTTGTTCAGTCACAGCAGAGATGGCCACACCCACTCCCTCAGTGAGCGCAGTGTTCCAACCTCCTTCAGCCCCACCCCCTCTCCGCAGGTTACCATGGACTACCGATGCTGCATTCTGAGGCCAGGGCGTTCCAAGAATGCCAAGGGCAGACATGATGACCTTCAATGATTTCCTCTTGTGTCAGTTTTGGTCAACTTTAGGAGCTAGGAAATGGTCCCCTTTACAGAAATGTTCAAATTTACTGGCATTTCATATATTCTCTGCTATAACATTGTCCTGATTCTTTCTGTATATTCTTTACATATGTTTATGTTTTCCTTAATCAAAGTGTGTCTTTTAAATCTTTTCAAAGAATATTCTTTGGACTTACTAAATCACCTCAATTTTATACGTTTTCTGTTGTATTAAGTTCTGCTCATATCTTTATTTATATTTTTTCTATGTTCTCAGGGTTTGTTGTTTGGATCATCTGATGTCAATTAAAACACTTGGTTATTCATTTTAATAAATCTTTTTACTTATAAAGATTTGAACTTTTGAAGATTCCAGCTTCCTTGTAAGTTTCTAAGGGTCAGGTCCTCTCCATTGTTGCTGGCCTAAGGCTTAGTTCACCATATAGCAATGTATATATTGACATATTTTCCCCTCGACTTTCTGTGATTCCCTACATCTCACCTTTCTTTGCAGACAAGCCATTTGAAATACCCTTCACTTATTTCACAGCCAATAAGTCTTTGAAATAATGTGTATTTTTGAGAGAAATCTTCTTATATCATTAGGCAGAAAATCTGACCTGCCATAGTTTTCAAAACAGCATAATTTCACTCTTCTCAATGATTAATCTGTTGTATTACACAACCTTTGAGTATTTAGCTTTATCAATGACATGTACTTTACAAATGTTTTAGAGATCCTACCAGTCTTTGAAAACATCCTTGTTCCTTGTTCCAGTTCCAGTTTTATGTATATATTCTGCCTTGCACCTGATTATTCCAACATCTGATGGGTGGCCTTGGGAAACTAATTCTCATATTGATTGTTTTTGCTGATTGTCTCCCCTTGTAGCTGATTTCTTCATTATTGTGTAAATTTAGATCTTGAGCTCATGTTTAGCTAAACAGCTGACATTGTAAAAGGCTTAAGTGTGAACGCTCGTAAGCTTCAGGAGAAAGTCGGCAAAGATTTTTTTGTGTCCCTCCGATGAGTTGCCCGCAAGGACCCCATTTTTTAGAAGTGTTGGTCCAATACTCCCTCTAGAGGCAGGGGATTCAGACAGGGCTGCTTTGCAACCCCCGATCTGGGGCAGCGGCTGTGGTCGACCTGTGGTCAGGGCAGGAGCCTCTCCGCGTTGGTCCCAGTGACCCATCTGCCTGCGAACTTCGGTCACCTGGCAGGAAGGTACGATGCCCAGTCCTATGGTTAGCTGTGCAGCGAGGTGTACTGCGAGGACACGTTCCACACACACTTCAACAAAGAGGGCGGCCTGAGTGGAAATGTGAGTGTTTGGGAAGCTGTGCAGACAAAGAAGGCGCCCTTTGGCCTGGGCCAAATGCTTGTGACACTCCCCTGGTCCTGCCGGGCTCTGAGGGCCCTGCCCTGGGCCCCCTGCTCCCCTGCCCTTTGTTCAGTCACAGCAGAGATGGCCACACCCACTCCCTCAGTGAGGGCAGTGTTCCAACCTCCTTCAGCCCCACCCCCTCTCCGCAGGTTACCATGGACTACCGATGCTGCATTCTGAGGCCAGGGCGTTCCAAGAATGCCAAGGGCAGACATGATGACCTTCAATGATTTCCTCTTGTGTCAGTTTTGGTCAACTTTAGGAGCTAGGAAATGGTCCCCTTTACAGAAATGTTCAAATTTACTGGCATTTCATATATTCTCTGCTATAACATTGTCCTGATTCTTTCTGTATATTCTTTACATATGTTTATGTTTTCCTTAATCAAAGTGTGTCTTTTAAATCTTTTCAAAGAATATTCTTTGGACTTACTAAATCACCTCAATTTTATACGTTTTCTGTTGTATTAAGTTCTGCTCATATCTTTATTTATATTTTTTCTATGTTCTCAGGGTTTGTTGTTTGGATCATCTGATGTCAATTAAAACACTTGGTTATTCATTTTAATAAATCTTTTTACTTATAAAGATTTGAACTTTTGAAGATTCCAGCTTACTTGTAAGTTTCTAAGGGTCAGGTCCTCTCCATTGTTGCTGGCCTAAGGCTTAGTTCACCATATAGCAATGTATATATTGACATATTTTCCCCTCGACTTTCTGTGATTCCCTACATCTCACCTTTCTTTGCAGACAAGCCATTTGAAATACCCTTCACTTATTTCACAGCCAATAAGTCTTTGAAATAATGTGTATTTTTGAGAGAAATCTTCTTATATCATTAGGCAGAAAATCTGACCTGCCATAGTTTTCAAAACAGCATAATTTCACTCTTCTCAATGATTAATCTGTTGTATTACACAACCTTTGAGTATTTAGCTTTATCAATGACATGTACTTTACAAATGTTTTAGAGATCCTACCAGTCTTTGAAAACATCCTTGTTCCTTGTTCCAGTTCCAGTTTTATGTATATATTCTGCCTTGCACCTGATTATTCCAACATCTGATGGGTGGCCTTGGGAAACTAATTCTCATATTGATTGTTTTTGCTGATTGTCTCCCCTTGTAGCTGATTTCTTCATTATTGTGTAAATTTAGATCATGAGCTCATGTTTAGCTAAACAGCTGACATTGTAAAAGGCTTAAGTGTGAACGCTCGTAAGCTTCAGGAGAAAGTCGGCAAAGATTTTTTTGTGTCCCTCCGATGAGTTGCCCGCAAGGACCCCATTTTTTAGAAGTGTTGGTCCAATACTCCCTCTAGAGGCAGGGGATTCAGACAGGGCTGCTTTGCAACCCCCGATCTGGGGCAGCGGCTGTGGTCGACCTGTGGTCAGGGCAGGAGCCTCTCCGCGTTGGTCCCAGTGACCCATCTGCCTGCGAACTTCGGTCACCTGGCAGGAAGGTACGATGCCCAGTCCTATGGTTAGCTGTGCAGCGAGGTGTACTGCGAGGACACGTTCCACACACACTTCAACAAAGAGGGCGGCCTGAGTGGAAATGTGAGTGTTTGGGAAGCTGTGCAGACAAAGAAGGCGCCCTTTGGCCTGGGCCAAATGCTTGTGACACTCCCCTGGTCCTGCCGGGCTCTGAGGGCCCTGCCCTGGGCCCCCTGCTCCCCTGCCCTTTGTTCAGTCACAGCAGAGATGGCCACACCCACTCCCTCAGTGAGGGCAGTGTTCCAACCTCCTTCAGCCCCACCCCCTCTCCGCAGGTTACCATGGACTACCGATGCTGCATTCTGAGGCCAGGGCGTTCCAAGAATGCCAAGGGCAGACATGATGACCTTCAATGATTTCCTCTTGTGTCAGTTTTGGTCAACTTTAGGAGCTAGGAAATGGTCCCCTTTACAGAAATGTTCAAATTTACTGGCATTTCATATATTCTCTGCTATAACATTGTCCTGATTCTTTCTGTATATTCTTTACATATGTTTATGTTTTCCTTAATCAAAGTGTGTCTTTTAAATCTTTTCAAAGAATATTCTTTGGACTTACTAAATCACCTCAATTTTATACGTTTTCTGTTGTATTAAGTTCTGCTCATATCTTTATTTATATTTTTTCTATGTTCTCAGGGTTTGTTGTTTGGATCATCTGATGTCAATTAAAACACTTGGTTATTCATTTTAATAAATCTTTTTACTTATAAAGATTTGAACTTTTGAAGATTCCAGCTTACTTGTAAGTTTCTAAGGGTCAGGTCCTCTCCATTGTTGCTGGCCTAAGGCTTAGTTCACCATATAGCAATGTATATATTGACATATTTTCCCCTCGACTTTCTGTGATTCCCTACATCTCACCTTTCTTTGCAGACAAGCCATTTGAAATACCCTTCACTTATTTCACAGCCAATAAGTCTTTGAAATAATGTGTATTTTTGAGAGAAATCTTCTTATATCATTAGGCAGAAAATCTGACCTGCCATAGTTTTCAAAACAGCATAATTTCACTCTTCTCAATGATTAATCTGTTGTATTACACAACCTTTGAGTATTTAGCTTTATCAATGACATGTACTTTACAAATGTTTTAGAGATCCTACCAGTCTTTGAAAACATCCTTGTTCCTTGTTCCAGTTCCAGTTTTATGTATATATTCTGCCTTGCACCTGATTATTCCAACATCTGATGGGTGGCCTTGGGAAACTAATTCTCATATTGATTGTTTTTGCTGATTGTCTCCCCTTGTAGCTGATTTCTTCATTATTGTGTAAATTTAGATCATGAGCTCATGTTTAGCTAAACAGCTGACATTGTAAAAGGCTTAAGTGTGAACGCTCGTAAGCTTCAGGAGAAAGTCGGCAAAGATTTTTTTGTGTCCCTCCGATGAGTTGCCCGCAAGGACCCCATTTTTTAGAAGTGTTGGTCCAATACGCCCTCTAGAGGCAGGGGATTCAGACAGGGCTGCTTTGCAACCCCCGATCTGGGGCAGCGGCTGTGGTCGACCTGTGGTCAGGGCAGGAGCCTCTCCGCGTTGGTCCCAGTGACCCATCTGCCTGCGAACTTCGGTCACCTGGCAGGAAGGTACGATGCCCAGTCCTATGGTTAGCTGTGCAGCGAGGTGTACTGCGAGGACACGTTCCACACACACTTCAACAAAGAGGGCGGCCTGAGTGGAAATGTGAGTGTTTGGGAAGCTGTGCAGACAAAGAAGGCGCCCTTTGGCCTGGGCCAAATGCTTGTGACACTCCCCTGGTCCTGCCGGGCTCTGAGGGCCCTGCCCTGGGCCCCCTGCTCCCCTGCCCTTTGTTCAGTCACAGCAGAGATGGCCACACCCACTCCCTCAGTGAGGGCAGTGTTCCAACCTCCTTCAGCCCCACCCCCTCTCCGCAGGTTACCATGGACTACCGATGCTGCATTCTGAGGCCAGGGCGTTCCAAGAATGCCAAGGGCAGACATGATGACCTTCAATGATTTCCTCTTGTGTCAGTTTTGGTCAACTTTAGGAGCTAGGAAATGGTCCCCTTTACAGAAATGTTCAAATTTACTGGCATTTCATATATTCTCTGCTATAACATTGTCCTGATTCTTTCTGTATATTCTTTACATATGTTTATGTTTTCCTTAATCAAAGTGTGTCTTTTAAATCTTTTCAAAGAATATTCTTTGGACTTACTAAATCACCTCAATTTTATACGTTTTCTGTTGTATTAAGTTCTGCTCATATCTTTATTTATATTTTTTCTATGTTCTCAGGGTTTGTTGTTTGGATCATCTGATGTCAATTAAAACACTTGGTTATTCATTTTAATAAATCTTTTTACTTATAAAGATTTGAACTTTTGAAGATTCCAGCTTACTTGTAAGTTTCTAAGGGTCAGGTCCTCTCCATTGTTGCTGGCCTAAGGCTTAGTTCACCATATAGCAATGTATATATTGACATATTTTCCCCTCGACTTTCTGTGATTCCCTACATCTCACCTTTCTTTGCAGACAAGCCATTTGAAATACCCTTCACTTATTTCACAGCCAATAAGTCTTTGAAATAATGTGTATTTTTGAGAGAAATCTTCTTATATCATTAGGCAGAAAATCTGACCTGCCATAGTTTTCAAAACAGCATAATTTCACTCTTCTCAATGATTAATCTGTTGTATTACACAACCTTTGAGTATTTAGCTTTCTCAATGACATGTACTTTACAAATGTTTTAGAGATCCTACCAGTCTTTGAAAACATCCTTGTTCCTTGTTCCAGTTCCAGTTTTATGTATATATTCTGCCTTGCACCTGATTATTCCAACATCTGATGGGTGGCCTTGGGAAACTAATTCTCATATTGATTGTTTTTGCTGATTGTCTCCCCTTGTAGCTGATTTCTTCATTATTGTGTAAATTTAGATCTTGAGCTCATGTTTAGCTAAACAGCTGACATTGTAAAAGGCTTAAGTGTGAACGCTCGTAAGCTTCAGGAGAAAGTCGGCAAAGATTTTTTTGTGTCCCTCCGATGAGTTGCCCGCAAGGACCCCATTTTTTAGAAGTGTTGGTCCAATACTCCCTCTAGAGGCAGGGGATTCAGACAGGGCTGCTTTGCAACCCCCGATCTGGGGCAGCGACTGTGGTCGACCTGTGGTCAGGGCAGGAGCCTCTCCGCGTTGGTCCCAGTGACCCATCTGCCTGCGAACTTCGGTCACCTGGCAGGAAGGTACGATGCCCAGTCCTATGGTTAGCTGTGCAGCGAGGTGTACTGCGAGGACACGTTCCACACACACTTCAACAAAGAGGGCGGCCTGAGTGGAAATGTGAGTGTTTGGGAAGCTGTGCAGACAAAGAAGGCGCCCTTTGGCCTGGGCCAAATGCTTGTGACACTCCCCTGGTCCTGCCGGGCTCTGAGGGCCCTGCCCTGGGCCCCCTGCTCCCCTGCCCTTTGTTCAGTCACAGCAGAGATGGCCACACCCACTCCCTCAGTGAGGGCAGTGTTCCAACCTCCTTCAGCCCCACCCCCTCTCCGCAGGTTACCATGGACTACCGATGCTGCATTCTGAGGCCAGGGCGTTCCAAGAATGCCAAGGGCAGACATGATGACCTTCAATGATTTCCTCTTGTGTCAGTTTTGGTCAACTTTAGGAGCTAGGAAATGGTCCCCTTTACAGAAATGTTCAAATTTACTGGCATTTCATATATTCTCTGCTATAACATTGTCCTGATTCTTTCTGTATATTCTTTACATATGTTTATGTTTTCCTTAATCAAAGTGTGTCTTTTAAATCTTTTCAAAGAATATTCTTTGGACTTACTAAATCACCTCAATTTTATACGTTTTCTGTTGTATTAAGTTCTGCTCATATCTTTATTTATATTTTTTCTATGTTCTCAGGGTTTGTTGTTTTGATCATCTGATGTCAATTAAAACACTTGGTTATTCATTTTAATAAATCTTTTTACTTAGAAAGATTTGAACTTTTGAAGATTCCAGCTTACTTGTAAGTTTCTAAGGGTCAGGTCCTCTCCACTGTTGCTGGCCTAAGGCTTAGTTCACCATATAGCAATGTATATATTGACATATTTTCCCCTCGACTTTCTGTGATTCCCTACATCTCACCTTTCTTTGCAGACAAGCCATTTGAAATACCCTTCACTTATTTCACAGCCAATAAGTCTTTGAAATAATGTGTATTTTTGAGAGAAATCTTCTTATATCATTAGGCAGAAAATCTGACCTGCCATAGTTTTCAAAACAGCATAATTTCACTCTTCTCAATGATTAATCTGTTGTATTACACAACCTTTGAGTATTTAGCTTTATCAATGACATGTACTTTACAAATGTTTTAGAGATCCTACCAGTCTTTGAAAACATCCTTGTTCCTTGTTCCAGTTCCAGTTTTATGTATATATTCTGCCTTGCACCTGATTATTCCAACATCTGATGGGTGGCCTTGGGAAACTAATTCTCATATTGATTGTTTTTGCTGATTGTCTCCCCTTGTAGCTGATTTCTTCATTATTGTGTAAATTTAGATCATGAGCTCATGTTTAGCTAAACAGCTGACATTGTAAAAGGCTTAAGTGTGAACGCTCGTAAGCTTCAGGAGAAAGTCGGCAAAGATTTTTTTGTGTCCCTCCGATGAGTTGCCCGCAAGGACCCCATTTTTTAGAAGTGTTGGTCCAATACTCCCTCTAGAGGCAGGGGATTCAGACAGGGCTGCTTTGCAACCCCCGATCTGGGGCAGCGGCTGTGGTCGACCTGTGGTCAGGGCAGGAGCCTCTCCGCGTTGGTCCCAGTGACCCATCTGCCTGCGAACTTCGGTCACCTGGCAGGAAGGTACGATGCCCAGTCCTATGGTTAGCTGTGCAGCGAGGTGTACTGCGAGGACACGTTCCACACACACTTCAACAAAGAGGGCGGCCTGAGTGGAAATGTGAGTGTTTGGGAAGCTGTGCGGACAAAGAAGGCGCCCTTTGGCCTGGGCCAAATGCTTGTGACACTCCCCTGGTCCTGCCGGGCTCTGAGGGCCCTGCCCTGGGCCCCCTGCTCCCCTGCCCTTTGTTCAGTCACAGCAGAGATGGCCACACCCACTCCCTCAGTGAGGGCAGTGTTCCAACCTGCTTCAGCCCCGCCCCCTCTCCGCAGGTTACCATGGACTACCGATGCTGCATTCTGAGGCCAGGGCGTTCCAAGAATGCCAAGGGCAGACATGATGACCTTCAATGATTTCCTCTTGTGTCAGTTTTGGTCAACTTTAGGAGCTAGGAAATGGTCCCCTTTACAGAAATGTTCAAATTTACTGGCATTTCATATATTCTCTGCTATAACATTGTCCTGATTCTTTCTGTATATTCTTTACATATGTTTATGTTTTCCTTAATCAAAGTGTGTCTTTTAAATCTTTTCAAAGAATATTCTTTGGACTTACTAAATCACCTCAATTTTATACGTTTTCTGTTGTATTAAGTTCTGCTCATATCTTTATTTATATTTTTTCTATGTTCTCAGGGTTTGTTGTTTTGATCATCTGATGTCAATTAAAACACTTGGTTATTCATTTTAATAAATCTTTTTACTTAGAAAGATTTGAACTTTTGAAGATTCCAGCTTACTTGTAAGTTTCTAAGGGTCAGGTCCTCTCCATTGTTGCTGGCCTAAGGCTTAGTTCACCATATAGCAATGTATATATTGACATATTTTCCCCTCGACTTTCTGTGATTCCCTACATCTCACCTTTCTTTGCAGACAAGCCATTTGAAATACCCTTCACTTATTTCACAGCCAATAAGTCTTTGAAATAATGTGTATTTTTGAGAGAAATCTTCTTATATCATTAGCCAGAAAATCTGACCTGCCATAGTTTTCAAAACAGCATAATTTCACTCTTCTCAATGATTAATCTGTTGTATTACACAACCTTTGAGTATTTAGCTTTATCAATGACATGTACTTTACAAATGTTTTAGAGATCCTACCAGTCTTTGAAAACATCCTTGTTCCTTGTTCCAGTTCCAGTTTTATGTATATATTCTGCCTTGCACCTGATTATTCCAACATCTGATGGGTGGCCTTGGGAAACTAATTCTCATATTGATTGTTTTTGCTGATTGTCTCCCCTTGTAGCTGATTTCTTCATTATTGTGTAAATTTAGATCATGAGCTCATGTTTAGCTAAACAGCTGACATTTAACAGGTTTAAGTGTGAACGCTCGTAAGCTTCAGGAGAAAGTCGGCAAAGATTTATTTGTGTCCCTCCGATGAGTAGCCCGCAAGGGCCCCATTTTTTAGAAGTGTTGGTCCAAAACACCCTCTAGAGGCAGGGGTTTCAGACAGGGATGATTTGTGGTCCCCGATCTGGGGCAGCGACTGTGGTCGACCTGTGGTCAGGGCAGGCGCCTCTCCGTGTTGGTCCCAGGGACCCATGTGCCTGCGAACTTCGGTCACCTGGCAGGAAGGTACGATGCCCAGTCCTATGGTTAGCTGTGCAGCGAGGTGTACTGCGAGGACATGTTCCACACACACTTCAACAAAGAGGTCGGCCTGAGTGGAAATGTGAGTGTTTGGGAAGCTGTGCGGACAAAGAAGGCGCCCTTTGGCCTGGGCCAAATGCTTGTGACACACCCCTGGGCCTGCCGGCCTCTGAGGGCCCTGCCCTGGGTCCCCTGCTCCCCTGCCGTTTGTTCAGTCACAGCAGAGATGGCCACACTCACTCCCTCAGTGAGGGCAGTGTTCCAACCTCCTTCATCCCCGCCCCCTCTCCGCAGGATACCATGGACTACCGATGCTGCATTCTGAGGCCAGGGCGTTCCGAGAATGCCAAGGGCAGACATGATGACCTTCAATGATTTCCTCTTGTGTCAGTTTTGGTCAACCATAGGAGCTAGGAAATGGTCCCCTTTACAGAAATGTTCAAATTTACTGCATTTCATATATTCTCTGCCATAATATTGTCCTGATTCTTTCTGTATATTCTTTAATTATGTTTTTGTTTTCCTTAATCAAAGTGTGTCTTTTAAATCTTTTCAAAGAATATTCTTTGGACTTACTAAATCACCTCAATTTTATACGTTTTCTGTTGTATTAAGTTCTGCTCATATCTTTATTTATATTTTTCCTATGTTCTCAGGGTTTGTTGTTTTGATCATCTGATGTCAATTAAAACACTTGGTTATTCATTTTAATAAATCTTTTTACTTATAAAGATTTGAACTTTTGAAGATTCCAGCTTACTTGTAAGTTTCTAAGGGTCAGGTCCTCTCCATTGTTGTTGGCCTAAGGCTTAGTTCACCATATAGCAATGTATATATTGACATATTTTCCCCTCGACTTTCTGTGATTCCCTACATCTCACCTTTCTTTGCAGACAAGCCATTTGAAATACCCTTAACTTATTTCACAGCCAATAAGTCTTTGAAATAATGTGTATTTTTGAGAGAAATCTTCTTATATCATTAGGCAGAAAATCTGACCTGCCATAGTTTTCAAAACAGCATAATTTCATTCTTCTCAATGATTAATCTGTTGTATTACACAACCTTTGAGTATTTAGCTTTATCAATGACATGTACTTTACAAATGTTTTAGAGATCCTACCAGTCTTTGAAAGCATCCTTGTTCCTTGTTTCAGTTCCAGTTTTATGTATATTTTCTGCCTTGCACCTGATTATTCCAACATCTGATGGATGGCCTTGGGAGACTAATTCTCATATTGATTGTTTTTGCTGATTGTCTCCACTTGTAGCTGATTTCTTCATTATTGTGTAAATTTAGATCATGGGCTCATGTTTAGCTAAACAGCTGACATTGTAACAGGCTTAAGTGTGAACGCTCGTAAGCTTCAGGAGAAAGTCGGCAAAGATTTATTTGTGTCCCTCCGATGAGTTGCCGGCAAGGAACCCATTTTTTACAAGTGTTGGTCCAATACTCCCTCTAGAGGCAAGGGATTCAGACAGGGCTGCTTTGCGGACCCCGATCTGGGGCAGCGACTGTGGTCGACCTGTGGTCAGGGCAGGAGCCTCTCCGCGTTGGTCCCAGGGACCCATCTGCCTGCGAACTTCGGTCACCTGGCAGGAAGGTACGATGCCCAGTCCTATGGTTAGCTGTGCAGCGAGGTGTACTGCGAGGACACGTTCCACACACACTTCAACAAAGAGGGCGGCCTGAGTGGAAAGGTGAGTGTTTGGGAAGCTGTGCGGACAAAGAAGGTGCCCTTTGGCCTGGGCCAAATGCTTGTGACACACCCCTGGGCATGCCGGCCTCTGAGGGCCCTGCCCTGGGCCCCCTGCTCCCCTGCCCTTTGTTCAGTCACAGCAGAGATGGCCACACCCACTCCCTCAGTGAGGGCAGTGTTCCAACCTCCTTCAGCCCCACCCCCTCTCCGCAGGTTACCATGGACTACCGATGCTGCATTCTGAGGCCAGGGCGTTCCGAGAATGCCAAGGGCAGACATGATGACCTTCAATGATTTCCTCTTGTGTCAGTTTTGGTCAACTTTAGGAGCTAGGAAATGGTCCCCTTTACAGAAATGTTCAAATTTACTGGCATTTCATATATTCTCTGCTATAACATTGTCCTGATTCTTTCTGTATATTCTTTACTTATGTTTTTGTTTTCCTTAATCAAAGTGTGTCTTTTAAATCTTTTCAAAGAATATTCTTTGGACTTACTAAATCACCTCAATTTTATACGTTTTCTGTTGTATTAAGTTCTGCTCATATCTTTATTTATATTTTTTCTATGTTCTCAGGGTTTGTTGTTTTGATCATCTGATGTCAATTAAAACACTTGGTTATTCATTTTGATAAACCTTTTTACTTAGAAAGATTTGAACTTTTGAAGATTCCAGCTTACTTGTAAGTTTCTAAGGGTCAGGTCCTCTCCATTGTTGCTGGCCTAAGGCTTAGTTCACCATATAGCAATGTATATATTGACATATTTTCCCCTCGACTTTCTGTGATTCCCTACATCTCACCTTTCTTTGCAGACAAGCCATTTGAAATACCCTTAACTTATTTCACAGCCAATAAGTCTTTGAAATAATGTGTATTTTTGAGAGAAATCTTCTTATATCATTAGGCAGAAAATGTGACCTGCCATAGTTTTCAAAACAGCATAATTTCACTCTTCTCAATGATTAATCTGTTGTATTACACAACCTTTGAGTATTTAGCTTTATCAATGACATGTACTTTACAAATGTTTTAGAGATCCTATCAGTCTTAATAAACATCCTTGTTCCTTGTTTCAGTTCCAGTTTTATGTATATTTTCTGCATTGCACCTGATTATTCCAACATCTGATGGATGGCCTTGGGAAACTAATTCTCATATTGATTGTTTTTGCTGATTGTCTCCCCTTGTAGCTGATTTCTTCATTATTGTGTAAATTTAGATCATGAGCTCATGTTTAGCTATACAGCTGACATTGTAACAGGCTTAAGTGTGAACGCTCGTAAGCTTCAGGAGAAAGTCGGCAAAGATTTTGTTGTGTCCCTCCGATGAGTTGCCCGCAAGGACCACATTTTTTAGAAGTGTTGGTCCAATACTCCCTCTAGAGGCAGGGGATTCAGACAGGGCTGCTTTGCGGCCCCCGATCGGGGGCAGCGGCTGTGGTCGACCTGTGGTCAGGGCAGGAGCCTCTCCGCGTTGGTCCCAGGGACCCATCTGCCTGCGAACTTCGGTCACCTGGCAGGAAGGTACGATGCCCAGTCCTATGGTTAGCTGTGCAGCGAGGTGTACTGCGAGGACACGTTCCACACACACTTCAACAAAGAGGGCGGCCTGAGTGGAAAGGTGAGTGTTTGGGAAGCTGTGTGGACAAAGAAGGCGCCCTTTGGCCTGGGCCAAATGCTTGTGACACACCCCTGGGCCTGCCGGCCTCTGAGGGCCCTGCCCTGGGCCCCCTGCTCCCCTGCCCTTTGTTCAGTCACAGCAGAGATGCTCACACCCACTCCCTCAGTGAGGGCAGTGTTCCAACCTCCTTCAGCCCCGCCCCATCTCCGCAGGTTACCATGGACTACCGATGCTGCATTCTGAGGCCAGGGCGTTCCGAGAATGCCAAGGGCAGACATGATGACCTTCAATGATTTCCTCTTGTGTCAGTTTTGGTCAACTTTAGGAGCTAGGAAATGGTCCCCTTTACAGAAATGTTCAACTTTACTGGCATTTCATATATTCTCTGCTATAACATTGTCCTGATTCTTTCTGTATATTCTTTACTTATGTTTTTGTTTTCCTTAATCAAAGTGTGTCTTTTAAATCTTTTCAAAGAATATTCTTTGGACTTACTAAATCACCTCAATTTTATACGTTTTCTGTTGTATTAAGTTCTGCTCATATCTTTATTTATATTTTTTCTATGTTCTCAGGGTTTGTTGTTTTGATCATCTGATGTCAATTAAAACACTTGGTTATTCATTTTAATAAATCTTTTTACTTATAAAGATTTGAACTTTTGAAGATTCCAGCTTACTTGTAAGTTTCTAAGGGTCAGGTCCTCTCCATTGTTGCTGGCCTAAGGCTTAGTTCACCATATAGCAATGTATATATTGACATATTTTCCCCTCGACTTTCTGTGATTCCCTACATCTCACCTTTCTTTGCAGACAAGCCATTTGAAATACCCTTAACTTATTTCACAGCCAATAAGTCTTTGAAATAATGTGTATTTTTGAGAGAAATCTTCTTATACCATTAGGCAGAAAATCTGACCTGCCATAGTTTTCAAAACAGCATAATTTCACTCTTCTCAATGATTAGTCTGTTGTATTACACAACCTTTGAGTATTTAGCTTTATCAATGACATGTACTTTACAAATGTTTTAGAGATCCTACCAGTCTTTGAAAACATCCTTGTTCCTTGTTCCAGTTCCAGTTTTATGTATATATTCTGCCTTGCACCTGATTATTCCAACATCTGATGGGTGGCCTTGGGAAACTAATTCTCATATTGATTGTTTTTGCTGATTGTCTCCCCTTGTAGCTGATTTCTTCATTATTGTGTAAATTTAGATCATGAGCTCATGTTTAGCTAAACAGCTGACATTGTAAAAGGCTTAAGTGTGAACGCTCGTAAGCTTCAGGAGAAAGTCGGCAAAGATTTTTTTGTGTCCCTCCGATGAGTTGCCCGCAAGGACCCCATTTTTTAGAAGTGTTGGTCCAATCCTCCCTCTAGAGGCAGGGGATTCAGACAGGGCTGCTTTGCAACCCCCGATCTGGGGCAGCGGCTGTGGTCGACCTGTGGTCAGGGCAGGAGCCTCTCCGCGTTGGTCCCAGTGACCCATCTGCCTGCGAACTTCGGTCAACTGGCAGGAAGGTACGATGCCCAGTCCTATGGTTAGCTGTGCAGCGAGGTGTACTGCGAGGACACGTTCCACACAC
Source organism: Hyperoodon ampullatus (assembly GCF_949752795.1). Lineage (NCBI taxonomy): Eukaryota > Metazoa > Chordata > Mammalia > Artiodactyla > Ziphiidae > Hyperoodon > Hyperoodon ampullatus. Next base: position 74,176 of record NW_027640516.1, read on the forward strand.
ACTTCAACAAAGAGGGCGGCCTGAGTGGAAAGGTGAGTGTTTGGGAAGCTGTGCAGACAAAGAAGGCGCCCTTTGGCCTGGGCCAAATGCTTGTGACACTACCCTGGTCCTGCCGGGCTCTGAGGGCCCTGCCCTGGGACCCCTGCTCCCCTGCCCTTTGTTCAGTCACAGCAGAGATGGCCACACCCACTCCCTCAGTGAGGGCAGTGTTCCAAACTCCTTCAGCCCCGCCCCCTCTCCGCAGGTTACCATGGACTACCGATGCTGCATTCTGAAGCCAGGGCGTTCCAAGAATGCCAAGGGCAGACATGATGACCTTCAATGATTGCCTCTTGTGTCAGTTTTGGTCAACTTTAGGAGCTAGGAAATGGTCCCCTTTACAGAAATGTTCAACTTTACTGGCATTTCATATATTCTCTGCTATAACATTGTCCTGATTCTTTCTGTATATTCTTTACATATGTTTATGTTTTCCTTAATCAAAGTGTGTCTTTTAAATCTTTTCAAAGAATATTCTTTGGACTTACTAAATCACCTCAATTTTATACGTTTTCTGTTGTATTAAGTTCTGCTCATATCTTTATTTATATTTTTTCTATGTTCTCACGGTTTGTTGTTTTGATCATCTGATGTCAATTAAAACACTTGGTTATTCATTTTAATAAATCTTTTTACTTATAAAGATTTGAACTTTTGAAGATTCCAGCTTACTTGTAAGTTTCTAAGGGTCAGGTCCTCTCCATTGTTGCTGGCCTAAGGCTTAGTTCACCATATAGCAATGTATATATTGACATATTTTCCCCTCGACTTTCTGTGATTCCCTACATCTCACCTTTCTTTGCAGACAAGCCATTTGAAATACCCTTCACTTATTTCACAGCCAATAAGTCTTTGAAATAATGTGTATTTTTGAGAGAAATCTTCTTATATCATTAGGCAGAAAATCTGACCTGCCATAGTTTTCAAAACAGCATAATTTCACTCTTCTCAATGATTAATCTGTTGTATTACACAACCTTTGAGTATTTAGCTTTATCAATGACATGTACTTTACAAATGTTTTAGAGATCCTACCAGTCTTTGAAAACATCCTTGTTCCTTGTTCCAGTTCCAGTTTTATGTATATATTCTGCCTTGCACCTGATTATTCCAACATCTGATGGGTGGCCTTGGGAAACTAATTCTCATATTGATTGTTTTTGCTGATTGTCTCCCCTTGTAGCTGATTTCTTCATTATTGTGTAAATTTAGATCATGAGCTCATGTTTAGCTAAACAGCTGACATTGTAAAAGGCTTAAGTGTGAACGCTCGTAAGCTTCAGGAGAAAGTCGGCAAAGATTTTTTTGTGTCCCTCCAATGAGTTGCCCGCAAGGACCCCATTTTTTAGAAGTGTTGGTCCAATACTCCCTCTAGAGGCAGGGGATTCAGACAGGGCTGCTTTGCAACCCCCGATCTGGGGCAGCGGCTGTGGTCGACTTGTGGTCAGGGCAGGAGCCTCTCCGCGTTGGTCCCAGTGACCCATCTGCCTGCGAACTTCGGTCACCTGGCAGGAAGGTACGATGCCCAGTCCTATGGTTAGCTGTGCAGCGAGGTGTACTGCGAGGACACGTTCCACACACACTTCAACAAAGAGGGCGGCCTGAGTGGAAATGTGAGTGTTTGGCAAGCTTTGCAGACAAAGAAGGCGCCCTTTGGCCTGGGCCAAATTCTTGTGACACTCCCCTGGTCCTGCCGGGCTCTGAGGGCCCTGCCCTGGGCCCCCTGCTCGCCTGCCCTTTGTTCAGTCACAACAGAGATGGCCACACCCACTCCCTCAGTGAGGGCAGTGTTCCAACCTCCTTCAGCCCCACCCCCTCTCCGCAGGTTACCATGGACTACCGATGCTGCATTCTGAGGCCAGGGCGTTCCAAGAATGCCAAGGGCAGACATGATGACCTTCAATGATTTCCTCTTGTGTCAGTTTTGGTCAACTTTAGGAGCTAGGAAATGGTCCCCTTTACAGAAATGTTCAAATTTACTGGCATTTCATATATTCTCTGCTATAACATTGTCCTGATTCTTTCTGTATATTCTTTACATATGTTTATGTTTTCCTTAATCAAAGTGTGTCTTTTAAATCTTTTCAAAGAATATTCTTTGGACTTACTAAATCACCTCAATTTTATACGTTTTCTGTTGTATTAAGTTCTGCTCATATCTTTATTTATATTTTTTCTATGTTCTCAGGGTTTGTTGTTTTGATCATCTGATGTCAATTAAAACACTTGGTTATTCATTTTAATAAACCTTTTTACTTAGAAAGATTTGAACTTTTGAAGATTCCAGCTTACTTGTAAGTTTCTAAGGGTCATGTCCTCTCCATTGTTGCTGGCCTAAGGCTTAGTTCACCATATAGCAATGTATATATTGACATATTTTCCCCTCGACTTTCTGTGATTCCCTACATCTCACCTTTCTTTGCAGACAAGCCATTTGAAATACCCTTAACTTATTTCACAGCCAATAAGTCTTTGAAATAATGTGTATTTTTGAGAGAAATCTTCTTATATCATTAGGCAGAAAATCTGACCTGCCATAGTTTTCAAAACAGCATAATTTCACTCTTCTCAATGATTAATCTGTTGTATTACACAACCTTTGAGTATTTAGCTTTATCAATGACATGTACTTTACAAATGTTTTAGAGATCCTATCAGTCTTAATAAACATCCTTGTTCCTTGTTTCAGTTCCAGTTTTATGTATATTTTCTGCATTGCACCTGATTATTCCAACATCTGATGGGTGGCCTTGGGAAACTAATTCTCATATTGATTGTTTTTGCTGATTGTCTCCCCTTGTAGCTGATTTCTTCATTATTGTGTAAATTTAGATCATGAGCTCATGTTTAGCTATACAGCTGACATTGTAACAGGCTTAAGTGTGAACGCTCGTAAGCTTCAGGAGAAAGTCGGCAAAGATTTTGTTGTGTCCCTCCGATGAGTTGCCCGCAAGGACCACATTTTTTAGAAGTGTTGGTCCAATACTCCCTCTAGAGGCAGGGGATTCAGACAGGGCTGCTTTGCGGCCCCCGATCGGGGGCAGCGGCTGTGGTCGACCTGTGGTCAGGGCAGGAGACTCTCCGCGTTGGTCCCAGGGACCCATCTGCCTGCGAACTTCGGTCACCTGGCAGGAAGGTACGATGCCCAGTCCTATGGTTAGCTGTGCAGCGAGGTGTACTGCGAGGACACGTTCCACACACACTTCAACAAAGAGGGCGGCCTGAGTGGAAAGGTGAGTGTTTGGGAAGCTGTGTGGACAAAGAAGGCGCCCTTTGGCCTGGGCCAAATGCTTGTGACACACCCCTGGGCCTGCCGGCCTCTGAGGGCCCTGCCCTGGGCCCCCTGCTCCCCTGCCCTTTGTTCAGTCACAGCAGAGATGCTCACACCCACTCCCTCAGTGAGGGCAGTGTTCCAACCTCCTTCAACCCCGCCCCATCTCCGCAGGTTACCATGGACTACCCATGCTGCATTCTGAGGCCAGGGCGTTCCGAGAATGCCAAGGGCAGACATGATGACCTTCAATGATTTCCTCTTGTGTCAGTTTTGGTCAACTTTAGGAGCTAGGAAATGGTCCCCTTTACAGAAATGTTCAACTTTACTGGCATTTCATATATTCTCTGCTATAACATTGTCCTGATTCTTTCTGTATATTCTTTACTTATGTTTTTGTTTTCCTTAATCAAAGTGTGTCTTTTAAATCTTTTCAAAGAATATTCTTTGGACTTACTAAATCACCTCAATTTTATACGTTTTCTGTTGTATTAAGTTCTGCTCATATCTTTATTTATATTTTTTCTATGTTCTCAGGGTTTGTTGTTTTGATCATCTGATGTCAATTAAAACACTTGGTTATTCATTTTAATAAATCTTTTTACTTATAAAGATTTGAACTTTTGAAGATTCCAGCTTACTTGTAAGTTTCTAAGGGTCAGGTCCTCTCCATTGTTGCTGGCCTAAGGCTTAGTTCACCATATAGCAATGTATATATTGACATATTTTCCCCTCGACTTTCTGTGATTCCCTACATCTCACCTTTCTTTGCAGACAAGCCATTTGAAATACCCTTAACTTATTTCACAGCCAATAAGTCTTTGAAATAATGTGTATTTTTGAGAGAAATCTTCTTATACCATTAGGCAGAAAATCTGACCTGCCATAGTTTTCAAAACAGCATAATTTCACTCTTCTCAATGACTAGTCTGTTGTATTACACAACCTTTGAGTATTTAGCTTTATCAATGACATGTACTTTACAAATGTTTTAGAGATCCTACCAGTCTTTGAAAACATCCTTGTTCCTTGTTCCAGTTCCAGTTTTATGTATATATTCTGCCTTGCACCTGATTATTCCAACATCTGATGGGTGGCCTTGGGAAACTAATTCTCATATTGATTGTTTTTGCTGATTGTCTCCCCTTGTATCTGATTTCTTCATTATTGTGTAAATTTAGATCATGAGCTCATGTTTAGCTAAACAGCTGACATTGTAAAAGGCTTAAGTGTGAACGCTCGTAAGCTTCAGGAGAAAGTCGGCAAAGATTTTTTTGTGTCCCTCCGATGAGTTGCCCGCAAGGACCCCATTTTTTAGAAGTGTTGGTCCAATACTCCCTCTAGAGGCAGGGGATTCAGACAGGGCTGCTTTGCAACCCCCGATCTGGGGCAGCGGCTGTGGTCGACCTGTGGTCAGGGCAGGAGCCTCTCCGCGTTGGTCCCAGTGACCCATCTGCCTGCGAACTTCGGTCACCTGGCAGGAAGGTACGATGCCCAGTCCTATGGTTAGCTGTGCAGCGAGGTGTACTGCGAGGACACGTTCCACACACACTTCAACAAAGAGGGCGGCCTGAGTGGAAATGTGAGTGTTTGGGAAGCTGTGCAGACAAAGAAGGCGCCCTTTGGCCTGGGCCAAATGCTTGTGACACTACCCTGGTCCTGCCGGGCTCTGAGGGCCCTGCCCTGGGACCCCTGCTCCCCTGCCCTTTGTTCAGTCACAGCAGAGATGGCCACACCCACTCCCTCAGTGAGGGCAGTGTTCCAAACTCCTTCAGCCCCGCCCCCTCTCCGCAGGTTACCATGGACTACCGATGCTGCATTCTGAAGCCAGGGCGTTCCAAGAATGCCAAGGGCAGACATGATGACCTTCAATGATTGCCTCTTGTGTCAGTTTTGGTCAACTTTAGGAGCTAGGAAATGGTCCCCTTTACAGAAATGTTCAACTTTACTGGCATTTCATATATTCTCTGCTATAACATTGTCCTGATTCTTTCTGTATATTCTTTACATATGTTTATGTTTTCCTTAATCAAAGTGTGTCTTTTAAATCTTTTCAAAGAATATTCTTTGGACTTACTAAATCACCTCAATTTTATACGTTTTCTGTTGTATTAAGTTCTGCTCATATCTTTATTTATATTTTTTCTATGTTCTCAGGGTTTGTTGTTTTGATCATCTGATGTCAATTAAAACACTTGGTTATTCATTTTAATAAATCTTTTTACTTATAAAGATTTGAACTTTTGAAGATTCCAGCTTACTTGTAAGTTTCTAAGGGTCAGGTCCTCTCCATTGTTGCTGGCCTAAGGCTTAGTTCACCATATAGCAATGTATATATTGACATATTTTCCCCTCGACTTTCTGTGATTCCCTACATCTCACCTTTCTTTGCAGACAAGCCATTTGAAATACCCTTCACTTATTTCACAGCCAATAAGTCTTTGAAATAATGTGTATTTTTGAGAGAAATCTTCTTATATCATTAGGCAGAAAATCTGACCTGCCATAGTTTTCAAAACAGCATAATTTCACTCTTCTCAATGATTAATCTGTTGTATTACACAACCTTTGAGTATTTAGCTTTTTCAATGACATGTACTTTACAAATGTTTTAGAGATCCTACCAGTCTTAGTAAACATCCTTGTTCCTTGTTTCAGTTCCAGTTTTATGTATATTTTCTGCCTTGCACCTGATTATTCCAACATCTGATGGATGGCCTTGGGAAACTAATTCTCATATTGATTGTTTTTGCTGATTGTCTCCACTTGTAGCTGATTTCTTCATTATTGTGTAAATTTAGATCATGAGCTCATGTTTAGCTAAACAGCTGACATTGTAACAGGCTTAAGTGTGAACGCTCGTAAGCTTCAGAAGAAAGTCGGCAAAGATTTATTTGTGTCCCTCCGATGAGTTGCCCGCAAGGACCCCATTTTTTAGAAGTGTTGGTCCAATACTCCCTCTAGAGGCAGAGGATTCAGACAGGGCTGTTTTGCGGCCCCTGATCGGGGGCAGCGGCTGTGGTCGACCTGTGGTCAGGGCAGGAGCCTCTCCGCGTTGGTCCCAGGGACCCATCTGCCTGCGAACTTCAGTCACCTGGCAGGAAGGTACGATGCCCAGTCCTATGGTTAGCTGTGCAGCGAGGTGTACTGCGAGGACACGTTCCACACACACTTCAACAAAGAGGGCGGCCTGAGTGGAAAGGTGAGTGTTTGGGAAGCTGTGCGGACAAAGAAGGTGCCCTTTGGCCTGGGCCAAATGCTTGTGACACACCCCTGGGCCTGCTGGCCTCTGAGGGCCCTGCCCTGGGCCCCCTGCTCCCCTGCCCTTTGTTCAGTCACAGCAGAGATGGCCACACCCACTCCCTCAGTGAGGGCAGTGTTCCAAACTCCTTCAGCCCCACCCCCTCTCCGCAGGTTACCATGGACTACCGATGCTGCATTCTGAGGCCAGGGCGTTCCGAGAATGCCAAGGGCAGACATGATGACCTTCAATGATTTCCTCTTGTGTCAGTTTTGTTCAGCTTTACGAGCTAGGAAATGGTCCCCTTTACAGAAATGTTCAAATTTACTGGCATTTCATATATTCTCTGCTATAACATTGTCCTGATTCTTTCTGTATATTCTTTACATATGTTTATGTTTTCCTTAATCAAAGTGTGTCTTTTAAATCTTTTCAAAGAATATTCTTTGGACTTACTAAATCACCTCAATTTTATACGTTTTCTGTTGTATTAAGTTCTGCTCATATCTTTATTTATATTTTTTCTATGTTCTCAGGGTTTGTTGTTTTGATCATCTGATGTCAATTAAAACACTTGGTTATTCATTTTAATAAATCTTTTTACTTATAAAGATTTGAACTTTTGAAGATTCCAGCTTACTTGTAAGTTTCTAAGGGTCAGGTCCTCTCCATTGTTGCTGGCCTAAGGCTTAGTTCACCATATAGCAATGTATATATTGACATATTTTCCCCTCGACTTTCTGTGATTCCCTACATCTCACCTTTCTTTGCAGACAAGCCATTTGAAATACCCTTAACTTATTTCACAGCCAATAAGTCTTTGAAATAATGTGTATTTTTGAGAGAAATCTTCTTATATCATTAGGCAGAAAATCTGACCTGCCATAGTTTTCAAAACAGCATAATTTCACTCTTCTCAATGATTAATCTGTTGTATTACACAACCTTTGAGTATTTAGCTTTATCAATGACATGTACTTTACAAATGTTTTAGAGATCCTACCAGTCTTTGAAAACATCCTTGTTCCTTGTTCCAGTTCCAGTTTTATGTATATATTCTGCCTTGCACCTGATTATTCCAACATCTGATGGGTGGCCTTGGGAAACTAATTCTCATATTGATTGTTTTTGCTGATTGTCTTCCCTTGTATCTGATTTCTTCATTATTGTGTAAATTTAGATCATGAGCTCATGTTTAGCTAAACAGCTGACATTGTAAAAGGCTTAAGTGTGAACGCTCGTAAGCTTCAGGAGAAAGTCGGCGAAGATTTTTTTGTGTCCCTCCGATGAGTTGCCCGCAAGGACCCCATTTTTTAGAAGTGTTGGTCCAATACTCCCTCTAGAGGCAGGGGATTCAGACAGGGCTGCTTTGCAACCCCCGATCTGGGGCAGCGGCTGTGGTCGACCTGTGGTCAGGGCAGGAGCCTCTCCGCGTTGGTCCCAGTGACCCATCTGCCTGCGAACTTCGGTCACGGGGCAGGAAGGTACGATGCCCAGTCCTATGGTTAGCTGTGCAGCGAGGTGTACTGCGAGGACACGTTCCACACACACTTCAACAAAGAGGGCGGCCTGAGTGGAAATGTGAGTGTTTGGGAAGCTGTGCAGACAAAGAAGGCGCCCTTTGGCCTGGGCCAAATGCTTGTGACACTCCCCTGGTCCTGCCGGGCTCTGAGGGCCCTGACCTGTGCCCCCTGCTCCCCTGCCCTTTGTTCAGTCACAGCAGAGATGGCCACACCCACTCCCTCAGTGAGGGCCGTGTTCCAACCTCCTTCAGCCCCACCCCCTCTCCGCAGGTTACCATGGACTACCGATGCTGCATTCTGAGGCCAGGGCGTTCCAAGAATGCCAAGGGCAGACATGATGACCTTCAATGATTTCCTCTTGTGTCAGTTTTGGTCAACTTTAGGAGCTAGGAAATGGTCCCCTTTACAGAAATGTTCAAATTTACTGGCATTTCATATATTCTCTGCTATAACATTGTCCTGATTCTTTCTGTATATTCTTTACATATGTTTATGTTTTCCTTAATCAAAGTGTGTCTTTTAAATCTTTTCAAAGAATATTCTTTGGACTTACTAAATCACCTCAATTTTATACGTTTTCTGTTGTATTAAGTTCTGCTCATATCTTTATTTATATTTTTTCTATGTTCTCAGGGTTTGTTGTTTTGATCATCTGATGTCAATTAAAACACTTGGTTATTCATTTTAATAAATCTTTTTACTTATAAAGATTTGAACTTTTGAAGATTCCAGCTTACTTGTAAGTTTCTAAGGGTCAGGTCCTCTCCATTGTTGCTGGCCTAAGGCTTAGTTCACCATATAGCAATGTATATATTGACATATTTTCCCCTCGACTTTCTGTGATTCCCTACATCTCACCTTTCTTTGCAGACAAGCCATTTGAAATACCCTTAACTTATTTCACAGCCAATAAGTCTTTGAAATAATGTGTATTTTTGAGAGAAATCTTCTTATACCATTAGGCAGAAAATCTGACCTGCCATAGTTTTCAAAACAGCATAATTTCACTCTTCTCAATGATTAGTCTGTTGTATTACACAACCTTTGAGTATTTAGCTTTATCAATGACATGTACTTTACAAATGTTTTAGAGATCCTACCAGTCTTTGAAAACATCCTTGTTCCTTGTTCCAGTTCCAGTTTTATGTATATATTCTGCCTTGCACCTGATTATTCCAACATCTGATGGGTGGCCTTGGGAAACTAATTCTCATATTGATTGTTTTTGCTGATTGTCTCCCCTTGTAGCTGATTTCTTCATTATTGTGTAAATTTAGATCATGAGCTCATGTTTAGCTAAACAGCTGACATTGTAAAAGGCTTAAGTGTGAACGCTCGTAAGCTTCAGGAGAAAGTCGGCAAAGATTTTTTTGTGTCCCTCCGATGAGTTGCCCGCAAGGACCCCATTTTTTAGAAGTGTTGGTCCAATACTCCCTCTAGAGGCAGGGGATTCAGACAGGGCTGCTTTGCAACCCCCGATCTGGGGCAGCGGCTGTGGTCGACCTGTGGTCAGGGCAGGAGCCTCTCCGCGTTGGTCCCAGTGACCCATCTGCCAGCGAACTTCGGTCACCTGGCAGGAAGGTACGATGCCTAGTCCTATGGTTAGCTGTGCAGCGAGGTGTACTGCGAGGACACGTTCCACACACACTTCAACAAAGAGGGCGGCCTGAGTGGAAAGGTGAGTGCTTGGGAAGCTGTGCAGACAAAGAAGGCGCCCTTTGGCCTGGGCCAAATGCTTGTGACACTCCCCTGGTCCTGCCGGGCTCTGAGGGCCCTGCCCTGGGCCCCCTGCTCCCCTGCCCTTTGTTCAGTCACAGCAGAGATGGCCACACCCACTCCCTCAGTGAGGGCAGTGTTCCAAACTCCTTCAGCCCCGCCCCCTCTCCGCAGGTTACCATGGACTACCGATGCTGCATTCTGAGGCCAGGGCGTTCCGAGAATGCCAAGGGCAGACATGATGACCTTCAATGATTGCCTCTTGTGTCAGTTTTGGTCAACTTTAGGAGCTAGGAAATGGTCCCCTTTACAGAAATGTTCAAATTTACTGGCATTTCATATATTCTCTGCTATAACATTGTCCTGATTCTTTCTGTATATTCTTTACATATGTTTATGTTTTCCTTAATCAAAGTGTGTCTTTTAAATCTTTTCAAAGAATATTCTTTGGACTTACTAAATCACCTCAATTTTATACGTTTTCTGTTGTATTAAGTTCTGCTCATATCTTTATTTATATTTTTTCTATGTTCTCAGGGTTTGTTGTTTTGATCATCTGATGTCAATTAAAACACTTGGTTATTCATTTTAATAAATCTTTTTACTTATAAATATTTGAACTTTTGAAGATTCCAGCTTACTTGTAAGTTTCTAAGGGTCAGGTCCTCTCCATTGTTGCTGGCCTAAGGCTTAGTTCACCATATAGCAATGTATATATTGACATATTTTCCCCTCGACTTTCTGTGATTCCCTACATCTCACCTTTCTTTGCAGACAAGCCATTTGAAATACCCTTAACTTATTTCACAGCCAATAAGTCTTTGAAATAATGTGTATTTTTTAGAGAAATCTTCTTATATCATTAGGCAGAAAATCTGACCTGCCATAGTTTTCAAAACAGCATAATTTCACTCTTCTCAATGATTAATCTGTTGTATTACACAACCTTTGAGTATTTAGCTTTTTCAATGACATGTACTTTACAAATGTTTTAGAGATCCTACCAGTCTTAGTAAACATCCTTGTTCCTTGTTTCAGTTCCAGTTTTATGTATATTTTCTGCCTTGCACCTGATTATTCCAACATCTGATGGATGGCCTTGGGAAACTAATTCTCATATTGATTGTTTTTGCTGATTGTCTCCACTTGTAGCTGATTTCTTCATTATTGTGTAAATTTAGATCATGAGCTCATGTTTAGCTAAACAGCTGACATTGTAACAGGCTTAAGTGTGAACGCTCGTAAGCTTCAGGAGAAAGTCGGCAAAGATTTATTTGTGTCCCTCCGATGAGTTGCCCGCAAGGACCCCATTTTTTAGAAGTGTTGGTCCAATACTCCCTCTAGAGGCAGAGGATTCAGACAGGGCTGTTTTGCGGCCCCTGATCGGGGGCAGCGGCTGTGGTCGACCTGTGGTCAGGGCAGGAGCCTCTCCGCGTTGGTCCCAGGGACCCATCTGCCTGCGAACTTCAGTCACCTGGCAGGAAGGTACGATGCCCAGTCCTATGGTTAGCTTTGCAACGAGGTGTACTGCGAGGACACGTTCCACACACACTTCAACAAAGAGGGCGGCCTGAGTGGAAAGGTGAGTGTTTGGGAAGCTGTGCGGACAAAGAAGGTGCCCTTTGGCCTGGGCCAAATGCTTGTGACACACCCCTGGGCCTGCTGGCCTCTGAGGGCCCTGCCCTGGGCCCCCTGCTCCCCTGCCCTTTGTTCAGTCACAGCAGAGATGGCCACACCCACTCCCTCAGTGAGGGCAGTGTTCCAAACTCCTTCAGCCCCACCCCCTCTCCGCAGGTTACCATGGACTACCGATGCTGCATTCTGAGGCCAGGGCGTTCCGAGAATGCCAAGGGCAGACATGATGACCTTCAATGATTTCCTCTTGTGTCAGTTTTGTTCAGCTTTAGGAGCTAGGAAATGGTCCCCTTTACAGAAATGTTCAAATTTACTGGCATTTCATATATTCTCTGCTATAACATTGTCCTGATTCTTTCTGTATATTCTTTACATATGTTTATGTTTTCCTTAATCAAAGTGTGTCTTTTAAATCTTTTCAAAGAATATTCTTTGGACTTACTAAATCACCTCAATTTTATACGTTTTCTGTTGTATTAAGTTCTGCTCATATCTTTATTTATATTTTTTCTATGTTCTCAGGGTTTGTTGTTTTGATCATCTGATGTCAATTAAAACACTTGGTTATTCATTTTAATAAATCTTTTTACTTATAAAGATTTGAACTTTTGAAGATTCCAGCTTACTTGTAAGTTTCTAAGGGTCAGGTCCTCTCCATTGTTGCTGGCCTAAGGCTTAGTTCACCATATAGCAATGTATATATTGACATATTTTCCCCTCGACTTTCTGTGATTCCCTACATCTCACCTTTCTTTGCAGACAAGCCATTTGAAATACCCTTAACTTATTTCACAGCCAATAAGTCTTTGAAATAATGTGTATTTTTGAGAGAAATCTTCTTATATCATTAGGCAGAAAATCTGACCTGCCATAGTTTTCAAAACAGCATAATTTCACTCTTCTCAATGATTAATCTGTTGTATTACACAACCTTTGAGTATTTAGCTTTATCAATGACATGTACTTTACAAATGTTTTAGAGATCCTACCAGTCTTTGAAAACATCCTTGTTCCTTGTTCCAGTTCCAGTTTTATGTATATATTCTGCCTTGCACCTGATTATTCCAACATCTGATGGGTGGCCTTGGGAAACTAATTCTCATATTGATTGTTTTTGCTGATTGTCTTCCCTTGTATCTGATTTCTTCATTATTGTGTAAATTTAGATCATGAGCTCATGTTTAGCTAAACAGCTGACATTGTAAAAGGCTTAAGTGTGAACGCTCGTAAGCTTCAGGAGAAAGTCGGCAAAGATTTTTTTGTGTCCCTCCGATGAGTTGCCCGCAAGGACCCCATTTTTTAGAAGTGTTGGTCCAATACTCCCTCTAGAGGCAGGGGATTCAGACAGGGCTGCTTTGCAACCCCCGATCTGGGGCAGCGGCTGTGGTCGACCTGTGGTCAGGGCAGGAGCCTCTCCGCGTTGGTCCCAGTGACCCATCTGCCTGCGAACTTCGGTCACGGGGCAGGAAGGTACGATGCCCAGTCCTATGGTTAGCTGTGCAGCGAGGTGTACTGCGAGGACACGTTCCACACACACTTCAACAAAGAGGGCGGCCTGAGTGGAAATGTGAGTGTTTGGGAAGCTGTGCAGACAAAGAAGGCGCCCTTTGGCCTGGGCCAAATGCTTGTGACACTCCCCTGGTCCTGCCGGGCTCTGAGGGCCCTGCCCTGGGCCCCCTGCTCCCCTGCCCTTTGTTCAGTCACAGCAGAGATGGCCACACCCACTCCCTCAGTGAGGGCAGTGTTCCAACCTCCTTCAGCCCCACCCCCTCTCCGCAGGTTACCATGGACTACCGATGCTGCATTCTGAGGCCAGGGCGTTCCAAGAATGCCAAGGGCAGACATGATGACCTTCAATGATTTCCTCTTGTGTCAGTTTTGGTCAACTTTAGGAGCTAGGAAATGGTCCCCTTTACAGAAATGTTCAAATTTACTGGCATTTCATATATTCTCTGCTATAACATTGTCCTGATTCTTTCTGTATATTCTTTACATATGTTTATGTTTTCCTTAATCAAAGTGTGTCTTTTAAATATTTTCAAAGAATATTCTTTGGACTTACTAAATCACCTCAATTTTATACGTTTTCTGTTGTATTAAGTTCTGCTCATATCTTTATTTATATTTTTTCTATGTTCTCAGGGTTTGTTGTTTTGATCATCTGATGTCAATTAAAACACTTGGTTATTCATTTTAATAAATCTTTTTACTTAGAAAGATTTGAACTTTTGAAGATTCCAGCTTACTTGTAAGTTTCTAAGGGTCATGTCCTCTCCATTGTTGCTGGCCTAAGGCTTAGTTCACCATATAGCAATGTATATATTGACATATTTTCCCCTCGAGTTTCTGTGATTCCCTACATCTCACCTTTCTTTGCAGACAAGCCATTTGAAATACCTTTAACCTATTTCACAGCCAATAAGTCTTTGAAATAATGTGTATTTTTGAGAGAAATCTTCTTATATCATTAGGCAGAAAATCTGACCTGCCATAGTTTTCAAAACAGCATAATTTCACTCTTCTCAATGATTAATCTGTTGTATTACACAACCTTGGGTATTTAGCTTTATCAATGACATGTACTTTACAAATGTTTTAGAGATCCTACCAGTCTTTGAAAACATCCTTGTTGCTTTTTTCAGTTCCAGTTTTATGTATATTTTCTGCCTTGCACCTGATTATTCCAACATCTGATGGATGGCCTTGGGAAACTAATTCTCATATTGATTGTTTTTGCTGATTGTCTCCACTTGTAGCTGATTTCTTCATTATTGTGTAAATTTAGATCATGTGCTCATGTTTAGCTATACAGCTGACATTGTAACAGGATTAAGTGTGAACGCTCGTAAGCTTCAGGAGAAAGTCGGCAAAGATTTATTAGTGTCCCTCCGATGAGTTGCCCGCAAGGACCCCATTTTTTAGAAGTGTTGGTCCAATACTCCCTCTAGAGGCAGGGGATTCAGACAGGGCTGCTTTGCGGCCCCCGATCGGGGGCAGCGGCTGTGGTGGACCTGTGGTCAGGGCAGGAGCCTCTCCGCGTTGGTCCCAGGGACGCATCTGCCTGCGAACTTCGGTCACCTGGCAGGAAGGTACGATGCCCAGTCCTATGGTTAGCTGTGCAGCGAGGTGTACTGCGAGGACACGTTCCACACACACTTCAACAAAGAGGGCGGCCTGAGTGGAAAGGTGAGTGTTTGGGAAGCTGTGCGGACAAAGAAGGCGTCCTTTGGCCTGGGCCAAATGCTTGTGACACACCCCTGGGCCTGCCAGACTCTGCCGGCCCTGCCCTGGGCCCCCTGCTCCCCTGCCCTTTGTTCAGTCACAGCAGAGATGGCCACACCCACTCCCTCAGTGAGGGCAGTGTTCCAACCTCCTTCAGCCCCGCCCCCTCTCCGCAGGTTACCATGGACTACCGATGCTGCATTCTGAGGCCAGGGCGTTCCAAGAATGACAAGGGCAGACATGATGACCTTCAATGATTGCCTCTTGTGTCAGTTTTGGTCAACTTTAGGAGCTAGGAAATGGTCCCCTTTACAGAAATGTTCAAATTTACTGGCATTTCATATATTCTCTGCTATAACATTGTCCTGATTCTTTCTGTATATTCTTTACATATGTTTATGTTTTCCTTAATCAAAGTGTGTCTTTTAAATCTTTTCAAAGAATATTCTTTGGACTTACTAAATCACCTCAATTTTATACGTTTTCTGTTGTATTAAGTTCTGCTCATATCTTTATTTATATTTTTTCTATGTTCTCAGGGTTTGTTGTTTTGATCATCTGATGTCAATTAAAACACTTGGTTATTCATTTTAATAAATCTTTTTACTTAGAAAGATTTGAACTTTTGAACATTCCAGCTTACTTGTAAGTTTGTAAGGGTCACGTCCTCTCCATTGTTGCTGGCCTAAGGCTTAGTTCACCATATAGCAATGTATATATTGACATATTTTCCCCTCGACTTTCTGTGATTCCCTACATCTCACCTTTCTTTGCAGACAAGCCATTTGAAATACCCTTAACTTATTTCACAGCCAATAAGTCTTTGAAATAATGTGTATTTTTTAGAGAAATCTTCTTATATCATTAGGCAGAAAATCTGACCTGCCATAGTTTTCAAAACAGCATAATTTCACTCTTCTCAATGATTAATCTGTTGTATTACACAACCTTTGAGTATTTAGCTTTTTCAATGACATGTACTTTACAAATGTTTTAGAGATCCTACCAGTCTTAGTAAACATCCTTGTTCCTTGTTTCAGTTCCAGTTTTATGTATATTTTCTGCCTTGCACCTGATTATTCCAACATCTGATGGATGGCCTTGGGAAACTAATTCTCATATTGATTGTTTTTGCTGATTGTCTCCACTTGTAGCTGATTTCTTCATTATTGTGTAAATTTAGATCATGAGCTCATGTTTAGCTAAACAGCTGACATTGTAACAGGCTTAAGTGTGAACGCTCGTAAGCTTCAGGAGAAAGTCGGCAAAGATTTATTTGTGTCCCTCCGATGAGTTGCCCGCAAGGACCCCATTTTTTAGAAGTGTTGGTCCAATACTCCCTCTAGAGGCAGAGGATTCAGACAGGGCTGTTTTGCAGCCCCTGATTGGGGGCAGCGGCTGTGGTCGACCTGTGGTCAGGGCAGGAGCCTCTCCGCGTTGGTCCCAGGGACCCATCTGCCTGCGAACTTCAGTCACCTGGCAGGAAGGTACGATGCCCAGTCCTATGGTTAGCTGTGCAGCGAGGTGTACTGCGAGGACACGTTCCACACACACTTCAACAAAGAGGGCGGCCTGAGTGGAAAGGTGAGTGTTTGGGAAGCTGTGCGGACAAAGAAGGTGCCCTTTGGCCCGGGCCAAATGCTTGTGACACACCCCTGGGCCTGCTGGCCTCTGAGGGCCCTGCCCTGGGCCCCCT
Organism: Hyperoodon ampullatus; assembly: GCF_949752795.1. NCBI lineage: Eukaryota > Metazoa > Chordata > Mammalia > Artiodactyla > Ziphiidae > Hyperoodon > Hyperoodon ampullatus. Next base: position 90,519 of record NW_027640516.1, read on the forward strand.
GCTCCCCTGCCCTTTGTTCAGTCACAGCAGAGATGGCCACACCCACTCCCTCAGTGAGGGCAGTGTTCCAAACTCCTTCAGCCCCGCCCCCTCTCCGCAGGTTACCATGGACTACCGATGCTGCATTCTGAGGCCAGGGCGTTCCGAGAATGCCAAGGGCAGACATGATGACCTTCAATGATTTCCTCTTGTGTCAGTTTTGTTCAGCTTTAGGAGCTAGGAAATGGTCCCCTTTACAGAAATGTTCAAATTTACTGGCATTTCATATATTCTCTGCTATAACATTGTCCTGATTCTTTCTGTATATTCTTTACATATGTTTATGTTTTCCTTAATCAAAGTGTGTCTTTTAAATCTTTTCAAAGAATATTCTTTGGACTTACTAAATCACCTCAATTTTATACGTTTTCTGTTGTATTAAGTTCTGCTCATATCTTTATTTATATTTTTTCTATGTTCTCAGGGTTTGTTGTTTTGATCATCTGATGTCAATTAAAACACTTGGTTATTCATTTTAATAAATCTTTTTACTTATAAAGATTTGAACTTTTGAAGATTCCAGCTTACTTGTAAGTTTCTAAGGGTCAGGTCCTCTCCATTGTTGCTGGCCTAAGGCTTAGTTCACCATATAGCAATGTATATATTGACATATTTTCCCCTCGACTTTCTGTGATTCCCTACATCTCACCTTTCTTTGCAGACAAGCCATTTGAAATACCCTTAACTTATTTCACAGCCAATAAGTCTTTGAAATAATGTGTATTTTTGAGAGAAATCTTCTTATATCATTAGGCAGAAAATCTGACCTGCCATAGTTTTCAAAACAGCATAATTTCACTCTTCTCAATGATTAATCTGTTGTATTACACAACCTTTGAGTATTTAGCTTTATCAATGACATGTACTTTACAAATGTTTTAGAGATCCTACCAGTCTTTGAAAACATCCTTGTTCCTTGTTCCAGTTCCAGTTTTATGTATATATTCTGCCTTGCACCTGATTATTCCAACATCTGATGGGTGGCCTTGGGAAACTAATTCTCATATTGATTGTTTTTGCTGATTGTCTTCCCTTGTATCTGATTTCTTCATTATTGTGTAAATTTAGATCATGAGCTCATGTTTAGCTAAACAGCTGACATTGTAAAAGGCTTAAGTGTGAACGCTCGTAAGCTTCAGGAGAAAGTCGGCAAAGATTTTTTTGTGTCCCTCCGATGAGTTGCCCGCAAGGACCCCATTTTTTAGAAGTGTTGGTCCAATACTCCCTCTAGAGGCAGGGGATTCAGACAGGGCTGCTTTGCAACCCCCGATCTGGGGCAGCGGCTGTGGTCGACCTGTGGTCAGGGCAGGAGCCTCTCCGCGTTGGTCCCAGTGACCCATCTGCCTGCGAACTTCGGTCACGGGGCAGGAAGGTACGATGCCCAGTCCTATGGTTAGCTGTGCAGCGAGGTGTACTGCGAGGACACGTTCCACACACACTTCAACAAAGAGGGCGGCCTGAGTGGAAATGTGAGTGTTTGGGAAGCTGTGCAGACAAAGAAGGCGCCCTTTGGCCTGGGCCAAATGCTTGTGACACTCCCCTGGTCCTGCCGGGCTCTGAGGGCCCTGCCCTGGGCCCCCTGCTCGCCTGCCCTTTGTTCAGTCACAACAGAGATGGCCACACCCACTCCCTCAGTGAGGGCAGTGTTCCAACCTCCTTCAGCCCCACCCCCTCTCCGCAGGTTACCATGGACTACCGATGCTGCATTCTGAGGCCAGGGCGTTCCAAGAATGCCAAGGGCAGACATGATGACCTTCAATGATTTCCTCTTGTGTCAGTTTTGGTCAACTTTAGGAGCTAGGAAATGGTCCCCTTTACAGAAATGTTCAAATTTACTGGCATTTCATATATTCTCTGCTATAACATTGTCCTGATTCTTTCTGTATATTCTTTACATATGTTTATGTTTTCCTTAATCAAAGTGTGTCTTTTAAATCTTTTCAAAGAATATTCTTTGGACTTACTAAATCACCTCAATTTTATACGTTTTCTGTTGTATTAAGTTCTGCTCATATCTTTATTTATATTTTTTCTATGTTCTCAGGGTTTGTTGTTTTGATCATCTGATGTCAATTAAAACACTTGGTTATTCATTTTAATAAACCTTTTTACTTAGAAAGATTTGAACTTTTGAAGATTCCAGCTTACTTGTAAGTTTCTAAGGGTCATGTCCTCTCCATTGTTGCTGGCCTAAGGCTTAGTTCAACATATAGCAATGTATATATTGACATATTTTCCCCTCGACTTTCTGTGATTCCCTACATCTCACCTTTCTTTGCAGACAAGCCATTTGAAATACCCTTAACTTATTTCACAGCCAATAAGTCTTTGAAATAATGTGTATTTTTGAGAGAAATCTTCTTATATCATTAGGCAGAAAATCTGACCTGCCATAGTTTTCAAAACAGCATAATTTCACTCTTCTCAATGATTAATCTGTTGTATTACACAACCTTTGAGTATTTAGCTTTATCAATGACATGTACTTTACAAATGTTTTAGAGATCCTATCAGTCTTAATAAACATCCTTGTTCCTTGTTTCAGTTCCAGTTTTATGTATATTTTCTGCATTGCACCTGATTATTCCAACATCTGATGGATGGCCTTGGGAAACTAATTCTCATATTGATTGTTTTTGCTGATTGTCTCCCCTTGTAGCTGATTTCTTCATTATTGTGTAAATTTAGATCATGAGCTCATGTTTAGCTATACAGCTGACATTGTAACAGGCTTAAGTGTGAACGCTCGTAAGCTTCAGGAGAAAGTCGGCAAAGATTTTTTTGTGTCCCTCCGATGAGTTGCCCGCAAGGACCACATTTTTTAGAAGTGTTGGTCCAATACTCCCTCTAGAGGCAGGGGATTCAGACAGGGCTGCTTTGCGGCCCCCGATCGGGGGCAGCGGCTGTGGTCGACCTGTGGTCAGGGCAGGAGCCTCTCCGCGTTGGTCCCAGGGACCCATCTGCCTGCGAACTTCGGTCACCTGGCAGGAAGGTACGATGCCCAGTCCTATGGTTAGCTGTGCAGCGAGGTGTACTGCGAGGACACGTTCCACACACACTTCAACAAAGAGGGCGGCCTGAGTGGAAAGGTGAGTGTTTGGGAAGCTGTGCGGACAAAGAAGGTGCCCTTTGGCCTGGGCCAAATGCTTGTGACACACCCCTGGGCCTGCCGGCCTCTGAGGGCCCTGCCCTGGGCCCCCTGCTCCCCTGCCCTTTGTTCAGTCACAGCAGAGATGGCCACACCCACTCCCTCAGTGAGGGCAGTGTTCCAACCTCCTTCAGCCCCGCCCCATCTCCGCAGGTTACCATGGACTACCGATGCTGCATTCTGAGGCCAGGGCGTTCCGAGAATGCCAAGGGCAGACATGATGACCTTCAATGATTTCCTCTTGTGTCAGTTTTGGTCAACTTTAGGAGCTAGGAAATGGTCCCCTTTACAGAAATGTTCAACTTTACTGGCATTTCATATATTCTCTGCTATAACATTGTCCTGATTCTTTCTGTATATTCTTTACTTATGTTTTTGTTTTCCTTAATCAAAGTGTGTCTTTTAAATCTTTTCAAAGAATATTCTTTGGACTTACTAAATCACCTCAATTTTATACGTTTTCTGTTGTATTAAGTTCTGCTCATATCTTTATTTATATTTTTTCTATGTTCTCAGGGATTGTTGTTTTGATCATCTGATGTCAATTAAAACACTTGGTTATTCATTTTAATAAATCTTTTTACTTAAAAAGATTTGAACTTTTGAAGATTCCAGGTTACTTGTAAGTTTCTAAGGGTCATGTCCTCTCCATTGTTGCTGGCCTAAGGCTTAGTTCACCATATAGCAATGTATATATTGACATATTTTCCCCTCGACTTTCTGTGATTCCCTACATCTCACCTTTCTTTGCAGACAAGCCATTTGAAATACCCTTCACTTATTTCACAGCCAATAAGTCTTTGAAATAATGTGTATTTTTGAGAGAAATCTTCTTATATCATTAGGCAGAAAATCTGACCTGCCATAGTTTTCAAAACAGCATAATTTCACTCTTCTCAATGATTAATCTGTTGTATTACACAACCTTTGAGTATTTAGCTTTATCAATGACATGTACTTTACAAATGTTTTAGAGATCCTACCAGTCTTTGAAAACATCCTTGTTCCTTGTTCCAGTTCCAGTTTTATGTATATATTCTGCCTTGCACCTGATTATTCCAAAATCTGATGGGTGGCCTTGGGAAACTAATTCTCATATTGATTGTTTTTGCTGATTGTCTCCCCTTGTAGCTGATTTCTTCATTATTGTGTAAATTTAGATCATGAGCTCATGTTTAGCTAAACAGCTGACATTGTAACAGGCTTAAGTGTGAACGCTCGTAAGCTTCAGGATAATGTCGGCAAAGATTTATTTGTGTCCCTCCGATGAGTTGCCCGCAAGGACCCCATTTTTTAGAAGTGTTAGTCCCATACTCCCTCTAGAGGCAGGGGATTCAGACAGGGCTGCTTTGCGGCCCCCGATCGGGGGCAGCGGCTGTGGTCGACCTGTGGTCAGGGCAGGAGCCTCTTCGCATTGGTCCCAGGGACCCATCTGCCTGCGAACTTCGGTCACCTGGCAGGAAGGTACGATGCCCAGTCCTATGGTTAGCTGTGCAGCGAGGTGTACTGCGAGGACACGTTCCACACACACTTCAACAAAGCAGGCGGCCTGAGTGGAAATGTGAGTGTTTGTGAAGCTGTACAGACAAAGAAGGCGCCCTTTGGCCTGGGCCAAATGCTTGTGACACTCTCCTGGTCCTGCCGGGCTCTGAGGGCCCTGCCCTGGGCCCCCTGCTCCCCTGCCCTTTGTTCAGTCACAGCAGAGATGGCCACACCCACTCCCTCAGTGAGGGCAGTGTTCCAACCTCCTTCAGCCCCACCCCCTCTCCGCAGGTTACCATGGACTACCGATGCTGCATTCTGAGGCCAGGGCGTTCCAAGAATGCCAAGGGCAGACATGATGACCTTCAATGATTTCCTCTTGTGTCAGTTTTGGTCAACTTTAGGAGCTAGGAAATGGTCCCCTTTACAGAAATGTTCAAATTTACTGGCATTTCATATATTCTCTGCTATAACATTGTCCTGATTCTTTCTGTATATTCTTTACATATGTTTATGTTTTCCTTAATCAAAGTGTGTCTTTTAAATCTTTTCAAAGAATATTCTTTGGACTTACTAAATCACCTCAATTTTATACGTTTTCTGTTGTATTCAGTTCTGCTCATATCTTTATTTATATTTTTTCTATGTTCTCAGGGTTTGTTGTTTTGATCATCTGATGTCAATTAAAACACTTGGTTATTCATTTTAATAAATCTTTTTACTTAGAAAGATTTGAACTTTTGAAGATTCCAGCTTACTTGTAAGTTTCTAAGGGTCATGTCCTCTCCATTGTTGCTGGCCTAAGGCTTAGTTCACCATATAGCAATGTATATATTGACATATTTTCCCCTCGAGTTTCTGTGATTCCCTACATCTCACCTTTCTTTGCAGACAAGCCATTTGAAATACCCTTAACTTATTTCACAGCCAATAAGTCTTTGAAATAATGTGTATTTTTGAGAGAAATCTTCTTATATCATTAGGCAGAAAATCTGACCTGCCATAGTTTTCAAAACAGCATAATTTCACTCTTCTCAATGATTAATCTGTTGTATTACACAACCTTGGGTATTTAGCTTTATCAATGACATGTACTTTACAAATGTTTTAGAGATCCTACCAGTCTTTGAAAACATCCTTGTTGCTTTTTTCAGTTCCAGTTTTATGTATATTTTCTGCCTTGCACCTGATTATTCCAACATCTGATGGGTGGCCTTGGGAAACTAATTCTCATATTGATTGTTTTTGCTGATTGTCTCCACTTGTAGCTGATTTCTTCATTATTGTGTAAATTTAGATCATGAGCTCATGTTTAGCTATACAGCTGACATTGTAACAGGCTTAAGTGTGAACGCTCGTAAGCTTCAGGAGAAAGTCGGCAAAGATTTATTTGTGTCCCTCCGATGAGTTACCCGCAAGGACCCCATTTTTTACAAGTGTTGGTCCAATACTCCCTCTAGAGGCAGGGGATTCAGACAGGGCTGCTTTGCGGCCCCCGATCGGGGGCAGCGGCTGTGGTCGACCTGTGGTCAGGGCAGGAGCCTCTCCGCGTTGGTCCCAGGGATGCATCTGCCTGCGAACTTCGGTCACCTGGCAGGAAGGTACGATGCACAGTCCTATGGTTAGCTGTGCAGCGAGGTGTACTGCGAGGACACGTTCCACACACACTTCAACAAAGAGGGCGGCCTGAGTGGAAAGGTGAGTGTTTGGGAAGCTGTGCGGACAAAGAAGGCGCCCTTTGGCCTGGGCCAAATGCTTGTGACACACCCCTGGGCCTGCCAGACTCTGAGGGCCCTGCCCTGGGCCCCCTGCTCCCCTGCCCTTTGTTCAGTCACAGCAGAGATGGCCACACCCACTCCCTCAGTGAGGGCAGTGTTCCAACCTCCTTCAGCCCCGCCCCCTCTCCGCAGGTTACCATGGACTACCCATGCTGCATTCTGAGGCCATGGCGTTCCGAGAATGCCAAGGGCAGACATGATGACCTTCAATGATTTCCTCTTGTGTCAGTTTTGGTCAACTTTAGGAGCTAGGAAATGGTCCCCTTTACAGAAATGTTCAAATTTACTGGCATTTCATATATTCTCTGCTATAACATTGTCCTGATTCTTTCTGTATATTCTTTACTTATGTTTTTGTTTTCCTTAATCAAAGTGTGTCTTTTAAATCTTTTCAAAGAATATTCTTTGGACTTACTAAATCACCTCAATTTTATACGTTTTCTGTTGTATTAAGTTCTGCTCATATCTTTATTTATATTTTTTCTATGTTCTCAGGGTTTGTTGTTTTGATCATCTGATGTCAATTAAAACACTTGGTTATTCATTTTAATAAATCTTTTTACTTAGAAAGATTTGAACTTTTGAAGATTCCAGCTTACTTGTAAGTTTCTAAGGGTCAGGTCCTCTCCATTGTTGCTGGCCTAAGGCTTAGTTCACCATATAGCAATGTATATATTGACATATTTTCCCCTCGACCTTCTGTGATTCCCTACATCTCACCTTTCTTTGCAGACAAGCCATTTGAAATACCCTTCACTTATTTCACAGCCAATAAGTCTTTGAAATAATGTGTATTTTTGAGAGAAATCTTCTTATATCATTAGGCAGAAAATCTGACCTGCCATAGTTTTCAAAACAGCATAATTTCACTCTTCTCAATGATTAATCTGTTGTATTACACAACCTTTGAGTATTTAGCTTTATCAATGACATGTACTTTACAAATGTTTTAGAGATCCTACCAGTCTTTGAAAACATCCTTGTTCCTTGTTCCAGTTCCAGTTTTATGTATATATTCTGCCTTGCACCTGATTATTCCAACATCTGATGGGTGGCCTTGGGAAATTAATTCTCATATTGATTGTTTTTGCTGATTGTCTCCCTTTGTAGCTGATTTCTTCATTATTGTGTAAATTTAGATCATGAGCTCATGTTTAGCTAAACAGCTGACATTGTAAAAGGCTTAAGTGTGAACGCTCGTAAGCTTCAGGAGAAAGTCGGCAAAGATTTTTTTGTGTCCCTCCGATGAGTTGCCCGCAAGGACCCCATTTTTTAGAAGTGTTGGTCCAATACTCCCTCTAGAGGCAGGGGATTCAGACAGGGCTGCTTTGCGGCCCCTGATCGGGGGCAGCGGCTGTGGTCGACCTGTGGTCAGGGCAGGAGCCTCTCCGCGTTGGTCCCAGGGACCCATCTGCCTGCGAACTTCAGTCACCTGGCAGGAAGGTACGATGCCCAGTCCTATGGTTAGCTGTGCAGCGAGGTTTACTGCGAGGACACGTTCCACACACACTTCAACAAAGAGGGCGGCCTGAGTGGAAAGGTGAGTGTTTGGGAAGCTGTGAAGACAAAGAAGGTGCCCTTTGGCCTGGGCCAAATGCTTGTGACACACCCCTGGGCCTGCTGGCCTCTGAGGGCCCTGCCCTGGGACCCCTGCTCCCCTGCCCTTTGTTCAGTCACAGCAGAGATGGCCACACCCACTCCCTCAGTGAGGGCAGTGTTCCAAACTCCTTCAGCCCCGCCCCCTCTCCGCAGGTTACCATGGACTACCCATGCTGCATTCTGAGGCCATGGCGTTCCGAGAATGCCAAGGGCAGACATGATGACCTTCAATGATTTCCTCTTGTGTCAGTTTTGTTCAGCTTTAGGAGATAGGAAATGGTCCCCTTTACAGAAATGTTCAAATTTACTGGCATTTCATATATTCTCTGCTATAACATTGTCCTGATTCTTTCTGTATATTCTTTACATATGTTTATGTTTTCCTTAATCAAAGTGTGTCTTTTAAATCTTTTCAAAGAATATTCTTTGGACTTACTAAATCACCTCAATTTTATACGTTTTCTGTTGTATTAAGTTCTGCTCATATCTTTATTTATATTTTTTCTATGTTCTCAGGGTTTGTTGTTTTGATCATCTGATGTCAATTAAAACACTTGGTTATTCATTTTAATAAATCTTTTTACTTATAAAGATTTGAACTTTTGAAGATTCCAGCTTACTTGTAAGTTTCTAAGGGTCAGGTCCTCTCCATTGTTGCTGGCCTAAGGCTTAGTTCACCATATAGCAATGTATATATTGACATATTTTCCCCTCGACTTTCTGTGATTCCCTACATCTCACCTTTCTTTGCAGACAAGCCATTTGAAATACCCTTCACTTATTTCACAGCCAATAAGTCTTTGAAATAATGTGTATTTTTGAGAGAAATCTTCTTATATCATTAGGCAGAAAATCTGACCTGCCATAGTTTTCAAAACAGCATAATTTCACTCTTCTCAATGATTAATCTGTTGTATTACACAACCTTTGAGTATTTAGCTTTATCAATGACATGTACTTTACAAATGTTTTAGAGATCCTACCAGTCTTTGAAAACATCCTTGTTCCTTGTTCCAGTTCCAGTTTTATGTATATATTCTGCCTTGCACCTGATTATTCCAACATCTGATGGGTGGCCTTGGGAAACTAATTCTCATATTGATTGTTTTTGCTGATTGTCTCCCCTTGTAGCTGATTTCTTCATTATTGTGTAAATTTAGATCATGAGCTCATGTTTAGCTAAACAGCTGACATTGTAAAAGGCTTAAGTGTGAACGCTCGTAAGCTTCAGGAGAAAGTCGGCAAAGATTTTTTTGTGTCCCTCCGATGAGTTGCCCGCAAGGACCCCATTTTTTAGAAGTGTTGGTCCAATACTCCCTCTAGAGGCAGGGGATTCAGACAGGGCTGCTTTGCAACCCCCGATCTGGGGCAGCGGCTGTGGTCGACCTGTGGTCAGGGCAGGAGCCTCTCCGCGTTGGTCCCAGTGACCCATCTGCCTGCGAACTTCGGTCACCTGGCAGGAAGGTACGATGCCCAGTCCTATGGTTAGCTGTGCAGCGAGGTGTACTGCGAGGACACGTTCCACACACACTTCAACAAAGAGGGCGGCCTGAGTGGAAAGGTGAGTGTTTGGGAAGCTGTGCGGACAAAGAAGGCGCCCTTTGGCCTGGGCCAAATGCTTGTGACACACCCCTGGGCCTGCCAGACTCTGAGGGCCCTGCCCTGGGCCCCCTGCTCCCCTGCCCTTTGTTCAGTCACAGCAGAGATGGCCACACCCACTCCCTCAGTGAGGGCAGTGTTCCAACCTCCTTCAGCCCCGCCCCCTCTCCGCAGGTTACCATGGACTACCCATGCTGCATTCTGAGGCCAGGGCGTTCCAAGAATGCCAAGGGCAGACATGATGACCTTCAATGATTTCCTCTTGTGTCAGCTTTGGTCAACTTTAGGAGCTAGGAAATGGTCCCCTTTACAGAAATGATCAAATTTACTGGCATTTCATATATTCTCTGCTATAACATTGTCCTGATTCTTTCTGTATATTCTTTACATATGTTTATGTTTTCCTTAATCAAAGTGTGTCTTTTAAATCTTTTCAAAGAATATTCTTTGGACTTACTAAATCACCTCAATTTTATACGTTTTCTGTTGTATTAAGTTCTGCTCATATCTTTATTTATATTTTTTCTATGTTCTCAGGGTTTGTTGTTTTGATCATCTGATGTCAATTAAAACACTTGGTTATTCATTTTAATAAATCTTTTTACTTATAAAGATTAGAACTTTTGAAGATTCCAGCTTACTTGTAAGTTTCTAAGGGTCATGTCCTCTCCATTGTTGCTGGCCTAAGGCTTAGTTCACCATATAGCAATGTATATATTGACATATTTTCCCCTCGACTTTCTGTGATTCCCTACATCTCACCTTTCTTTGCAGACAAGCCATTTGAAATACCCTTAACTTATTTCACAGCCAATAAGTCTTTGAAATAATGTGTATTTTTGAGAGAAATCTTCTTATATCATTAGGCAGAAAATCTGACCTGCCATAGTTTTCAAAACAGCATAATTTCACTCTTCTCAATGATTAATCTGTTGTATTACACAACCTTTGAGTATTTAGCTTTTTCAATGACATGTACTTTACAAATGTTTTAGAGATCCTACCAGTCTTAGTAAACATCCTTGTTCCTTGTTTCAGTTCCAGTTTTATGTATATTTTCTGCCTTGCACCTGATTATTCCAACATCTGATGGATGGCCTTGGGAAACTAATTCTCATATTGATTGTTTTTGCTGATTGTCTCCACTTGTAGCTGATTTCTTCATTATTGTGTAAATTTAGATCATGAGCTCATGTTTATCTAAACAGCTGACATTGTAACAGGCTTAAGTGTGAACGCTCGTAAGCTTCAGGAGAAAGTCGGCAAAGATTTATTTGTGTCCCTCCGATGAGTTGCCCGCAAGGACCCCATTTTTTAGAAGTGTTGGTCCAATACTCCCTCTAGAGGCAGAGGATTCAGACAGGGCTGCTTTGCGGCCCCTGATCGGGGGCAGCAGCTCTGGTCGACCTGTGGTCAGGGCAGGAGCCTCTCCGCGTTGGTCCCAGGGACCCATCTGCCTGCGAACTTCAGTCACCTGGCAGGAAGGTACGATGCCCAGTCCTATGGTTAGCTGTGCAGCGAGGTGTACTGCGAGGACACGTTCCACACACACTTCAACAAAGAGGGCGGCCTGAGTGGAAAGGTGAGTGTTTGGGAAGCTGTGAAGACAAAGAAGGTGCCCTTTGGCCTGGGCCAAATGCTTGTGACACACCCCTGGGCCTGCTGGCCTCTGAGGGGCCTGCCCTGGGCCCCCTGCTCCCCTGCCCTTTGTTCAGTCACAGCAGAGATGGCCACACCCACTCCCTCAGTGAGGGCAGTGTTCCAAACTCCTTCAGCCCCGCCCCCTCTCCGCAGGTTACCATGGACTACCCATGCTGCATTCTGAGGCCAGGGCGTTCCGAGAATGCCAAGGGCAGACATGATGACCTTCAATGATTTCCTCTTGTGTCAGTTTTGTTCAGCTTTAGGAGATAGGAAATGGTCCCCTTTAGAGAAATGTTCAAATTTACTGGCATTTCATATATTCTCTGCTATAACATTGTCCTGATTCTTTCTGTATATTCTTTACATATGTTTATGTTTTCCTTAATCAAAGTGTGTCTTCTAAATCTTTTCAAAGAATATTCTTTGGACTTACTAAATCACCTCAATTTTATACGTTTTCTGTTGTATTAAGTTCTGCTCATATCTTTATTTATATTTTTTCTATGTTCTCAGGGTTTGTTGTTTTGATCATCTGATGTCAATTAAAACACTTGGTTATTCATTTTAATAAATCTTTTTACTTATAAAGATTTGAACTTTTGAAGATTCCAGCTTACTTGTAAGTTTCTAAGGGTCAGGTCCTCTCCATTGTTGCTGGCCTAAGGCTTAGTTCACCATATAGCAATGTATATATTGACATATTTTCCCCTCGACTTTCTGTGATTCCCTACATCTCACCTTTCTTTGCAGACAAGCCATTTGAAATACCCTTCACTTATTTCACAGCCAATAAGTCTTTGAAATAATGTGTATTTTTGAGAGAAATCTTCTTATATCATTAGGCAGAAAATCTGACCTGCCATAGTTTTCAAAACAGCATAATTTCACTCTTCTCAATGATTAATCTGTTGTATTACACAACCTTTGAGTATTTAGCTTTATCAATGACATGTACTTTACAAATGTTTTAGAGATCCTACCAGTCTTTGAAAACATCCTTGTTCCTTGTTCCAGTTCCAGTTTTATGTATATATTCTGCCTTGCACCTGATTATTCCAACATCTGATGGGTGGCCTTGGGAAACTAATTCTCATATTGATTGTTTTTGCTGATTGTCTCCCCTTGTAGCTGATTTCTTCATTATTGTGTAAATTTAGATCATGAGCTCATGTTTAGCTAAACAGCTGACATTGTAAAAGGCTTAAGTGTGAACGCTCGTAAGCTTCAGGAGAAAGTCGGCAAAGATTTTTTTGTGTCCCTCCGATGAGTTGCCCGCAAGGACCCCATTTTTTAGAAGTGTTGGTCCAATACTCCCTCTAGAGGCAGGGGATTCAGACAGGGCTGCTTTGCAACCCCCGATCTGGGGCAGCGGCTGTGGTCGACCTGTGGTCAGGGCAGGAGCCTCTCCGCGTTGGTCCCAGTGACCCATCTGCCTGCGAACTTCGGTCACCTGGCAGGAAGGTACGATGCCCAGTCCTATGGTTAGCTGTGCAGCGAGGTGTACTGTGAGGACACGTTCCACACACACTTCAACAAAGAGGGCGGCCTGAGTAGAAAGGTGAGTGTTTGGGAAGCTGTGCGGACAAAGAAGGCGCCCTTTGGCCTGGGCCAAATGCTTGTGACACTCCCCTGGTCCTGCCGGGCTCTGAGGGCCCTGCCCTGGGCCCCCTGCTCCCCTGCCCTTTGTTCAGTCACAGCAGAGATGGCCACACCCACTCCCTCAGTGAGGGCAGTGTTCCAACCTCCTTCAGCCCCACCCCCTCTCCGCAGGTTACCATGGACTACTGATGCTGCATTCTGAGGCCAGGGCGTTCCAAGAATGCCAAGGGCAGACATTATGACCTTCAATGATTTCCTCTTGTGTCAGTTTTGGTCAACTTTAGGAGCTAGGAAATGGTCCCCTTTACAGAAATGTTCAAATTTACTGGCATTTCATATATTCTCTGCTATAACATTGTCCTGATTCTTTCTGTATATTCTTTACATATGTTTAAGTTTTTCCTTAATCAAAGTGTGTCTTTTAAATCTTTTCAAAGAATATTCTTTGGACTTACTAAATCACCTCAATTTTATACGTTTTCTGTTGTATTAAGTTCTGCTCATATCTTTATTTATATTTTTTCTATGTTCTCAGGGTTTGTTGTTTTGATCATCTGATGTCAATTAAAACACGTGGTTATTCATTTTAATAAATCTTTTTACTTATAAAGATTTGAACTTTTGAAGATTCCAGCTTACTTGTAAGTTTCTAAGGGTCAGGTCCTCTCCATTGTTGCTGGCCTAAGGCTTAGTTCACCATATCGCAATGTATATATTGACATATTTTCCCCTCGACTCTCTGTGATTCCCTACATCTCACATTTCTTTGCAGACAAGCCATTTGAAATACCCTTAACTTATTTCACAGCCAATAAGTCTTTGAAATAATGTGTATTTTTTAGAGAAATCTTCTTATATCATTAGGCAGAAAATCTGACCTGCCATAGTTTTCAAAACAGCATAATTTCACTCTTCTCAATGATTAATCTGTTGTATTACACAACCTTTGAGTATTTAGCTTTATCAATGACATGTACTTTACAAATGTTTTAGAGATCCTACCAGTCTTAGTAAACATCCTTGTTCCTTGTTTCAGTTCCAGTTTTATGTATATTTTCTGCCTTGCACCTGATTATTCCAACATCTGATGGATGGCCTTGGGAAACTAATTCTCATATTGATTGTTTTTGCTGATTGTCTCCACTTGTAGCTGATTTCTTCATTATTGTGTAAATTTAGATCATGAGCTCATGTTTAGCTAAACAGCTGACATTGTATCAGGGTTAAGTGTGAACGCTCGTAAGCTCCAGGAGAAAGTCGGCAACGATTTATTTGTGTCCCTCCGATGAGTTGCCCGCAAGGACCCCATTTTTTAGAAGTGTTGGTCCAATACTCCCTCTAGAGGCAGGGGATTCAGACAGGGCTGCTTTGCGGCCCCCGATCGGGGACAGCGGCTGTGGTCGACCTGTGGTCAGGGCAGGAGCCTCTCCGCGTTGGTCCCAGGGACCCATCTGCCTGCGAACTTCAGTCACCTGGCAGGAAGGTACGATGCCCAGTCCTATGGTTAGCTGTGCAGCGAGGTGTACTGCGAGGACACGTTCCACACACACTTCAAAAAAGAGGGCGGCCTGAGTCGAAATGTGAGTGTTTGGGAAGCTGTGCGGACAAACAAGGTGCCCTTTGGCCTGGGCCAAATGCTTGTGACACACCCCTGGGCCTGCTGGCCTCTGAGGGCCCTGCCCTGGGCCCCCTGCTCCCCTGCACTTTGTTCAGTCACAGCAGAGATGGCCACACCCACTCCCTCAGTGAGGGCAGTGTTCCAACCTCCTTCAGCCCCGCCCCCTCTCCGCAGGTTACCATGGACTACCGATGCTGCATTCTGAGGCCAGGGCGTTCCGAGAATGCCAAGGGCAGACATGATGACCTTCAATGATTTCCTCTTGTGTCAGTTTTGGTCAACTTTAGGAGCTAGGAAATGGTCCCCTTTACAGAAATGTTCAAATTTACTGGCATTTCATATATTCTCTGCTATAACATTGTCCTGATTCTTTCTGTATATTCTTTACTTATGTTTTTGTTTTCCTTAATCAAAGTGTGTCTTTTAAATCTTTTCAAAGAATATTCTTTGGACTTACTAAATCACCTCAATTTTATACGTTTTCTGTTGTATTAAGTTTTGCTCATATCTTTATTTATATTTTTTCTATGTTCTCAGGGTTTGTTGTTTTGATCATCTGATGTCAATTAAAACACTTGGTTATTCATTTTAATAAATCTCTTTACTTAGAAAGATTTGAACTTTTGAAGATTCCAGCTTACTTGTAAGTTTCTAAGGGTCAGGTCCTCTCCATTGTTGCTGGCCTAAGGCTTAGTTCACCATATAGCAATGTATATATTGACATATTTTCCCCTCGACTTTCTGTGATTCCCTACATCTCACCTTTCTTTGCAGACAAGCCATTTGAAATACCCTTAACTTATTTCACAGCCAATAAGTCTTTGAAATAATGTGTATTTTTGAGAGAAATCTTCTTATATCATTAGGCAGAAAATCTGACCTGCCATAGTTTTCAAAACAGCATAATTTCACTCTTCTCAATGATTAATCTGTTGTATTACACAACCTTTGAGTATTTAGCTTTATCAATGACATGTACTTTACAAATGTTTTAGAGATCCTACCAGTCTTTGAAAACATCCTTGTTCCTTGTTCCAGTTCCAGTTTTTTGTATATATTCTGCCTTGCACCTGATTATTCCAACATCTGATGGGTGGCCTTGGGAAACTAATTCTCATATTGATTGTTTTTGCTGATTGTCTCCCCTTGTAGCTGATTTCTTCATTATTGTGTAAATTTAGATCATGAGCTCATGTGTAGCTAAACAGCTGACATTGTAAAAGGCTTAAGTGTGAACGCTCGTAAGCTTCAGGAGAAAGTCGGCAAAGATTTATTTGTGTCCCTCCGATGAGTTGCCCGCAAGGACCCCATTTTTTAGAAGTGTTGGTCCAATACTCCCTCTAGAGGCAGGGGATTCAGACAGGGCTGCTTTGCAACCCCCGATCTGGGGCAGCGGCTGTGGTCGACCTGTGGTCAGGGCAGGAGCCTCTCCGCGTTGGTCCCAGTGACCCATCTGCCTGCGAACTTCGGTCACCTGGCAGGAAGGTACGATGCCCAGTCCTATGGTTAGCTGTGCAGCGAGGTGTACTGCGAGGACACGTTCCACACACACTTCAACAAAGCAGGCGGCCTGAGTGGAAATGTGAGTGTTTGTGAAGCTGTACAGACAAAGAAGGCGCCCTTTGGCCTGGGCCAAATGCTTGTGACACTCCCCTGGTCCTGCCGGGCTCTGAGGGCCCTGCCCTGGGCCCCCTGCTCCCCTGCCCTTTGTTCAGTCACAGCAGAGATGGCCACACCCACTCCCTCAGTGAGGGCAGTGTTCCAACCTCCTTCAGCCCCACCCCCTCTCCGCAGGTTACCATGGACTACCGATGCTGCATTCTGAGGCCAGGGCGTTCCAAGAATGCCAAGGGCAGACATGATGACCTTCAATGATTTCCTCTTGTGTCAGTTTTGGTCAACTTTAGGAGCTAGGAAATGGTCCCCTTTACAGAAATGTTCAAATTTACTGGCATTTCATATATTCTCTGCTATAACATTGTCCTGATTCTTTCTGTATATTCTTTACATATGTTTATGTTTTCCTTAATCAAAGTGTGTCTTTTAAATCTTTTCAAAGAATATTCTTTGGACTTACTAAATCACCTCAATTTTATACGTTTTCTGTTGTATTAAGTTCTGCTCATATCTTTATTTATATTTTTTCTATGTTCTCAGGGTTTGTTGTTTTGATCATCTGATGTCAATTAAAACACTTGGTTATTCATTTTAATAAATCTTTTTACTTATAAAGATTTGAACTTTTGAAGATTCCAGCTTACTTGTAAGTTTCTAAGGGTCAGGTCCTCTCCATTGTTGCTGGCCTAAGGCTTAGTTCACCATATAGCAATGTATATATTGACATATTTTCCCCTCGACTTTCTGTGATTCCCTACATCTCACCTTTCTTTGCAGACAAGCCATTTGAAATACCCTTAACTTATTTCACAGCCAATAAGTCTTTGAAATAATGTGTATTTTTGAGAGAAATCTTCTTATATCATTAGGCAGAAAATCTGACCTGCCATAGTTTTCAAAACAGCATAATTTCACTCTTCTCAATGATTAATCTGTTGTATTACACAACCTTGGGTATTTAGCTTTATCAATGACATGTACTTTACAAATGTTTTAGAGATCCTACCAGTCTTTGAAAACATCCTTGTTGCTTTTTTCAGTTCCAGTTTTATGTATTTTTTCTGCCTTGCACCTGATTATTCCAACATCTGATGGATGGCCTTGGGAAACTAATTCTCATATTGATTGTTTTTGCTGATTGTCTCCACTTGTAGCTGATTTCTTCATTATTGTGTAAATTTAGATCATGAGCTCATGTTTAGCTATACAGCTGACATTGTAAGAGGCTTAAGTGTGAACGCTCGTAAGCTTCAGGAGAAAGTCGGCAAAGATTTATTTGTGTCCCTCCGATGAGTTGCCCGCAAGGACCCCATTTTTTAGAAGTGTTAGTCCAATACTCCCTCTAGAGGCAGGGGATTCAGACAGGGCTGCTTTGCGGCCCCCGATCGGGAGCAGCGGCTGTGGTCGACCTGTGGTCAGGGCAGGAGCCTCTTCGCGTTGGTCCCAGGGACCCATCTGCCTGCGAACTTCGGTCACCTGGCAGGAAGGTACGATGCCCAGTCCTATGGTTAGCTGTGCAGCGAGGTGTACTGCGAGGACACGTTCCACACACACTTCAACAAAGAGGGCGGCCTGAGTGGAAAGGTGAGTGTTTGGGAAGCTGTGCGGACAAAGAAGGCGCCCTTTGGCCTGGGCCAAATGCTTGTGACACACCCCTGGGCCTGCCAGACTCTGAGGGCCCCGCCCTGGGCCCCCTGCTCCCCTGCCCTTTGTTCAGTCACAGCAGAGATGGCCACACCCACTCCCTCAGTGAGGGCAGTGTTCCAACCTCCTTCAGCCCCGCCCCCTCTCCGCAGGTTACCATGGACTACCGATGCTGCATTCTGAGGCCAGGGCGTTCCAAGAATGCCAAGGGCAGACATGATGACCTTCAATGATTGCCTCTTGTGTCAGTTTTGGTCAACTTTAGGAGCTAGGAAATGGTCCCCTTTACAGAAATGTTCAAATTTACTGGCATTTCATATATTCTCTGCTATAACATTGTCCTGATTCTTTCTGTATATTCTTTACATATGTTTATGTTTTCCTTAATCAAAGTGTGTCTTTTAAATCTTTTCAAAGAATATTCTTTGGACTTACTAAATCACCTCAATTTTATACGTTTTCTGTTGTATTAAGTTCTGCTCATATCTTTATTTATATTTTTTCTATGTTCTCAGGGTTTGTTGTTTTGATCATCTGATGTCAATTAAAACACTTGGTTATTCATTTTAATAAATCTTTTTACTTATAAAGATTTGAACTTTTGAAGATTCCAGCTTACTTGTAAGTTTCTAAGGGTCAGGTCCTCTCCATTGTTGCTGGCCTAAGGCTTAGTTCACCATATAGCAATGTATATATTGACATATTTTCCCCTCGACTTTCTGTGATTCCCTACATCTCACCTTTCTTTGCAGACAAGCCATTTGAAATACCCTTAACTTATTTCACAGCCAATAAGTCTTTGAAATAATGTGTATTTTTGAGAGAAATCTTCTTATATCATTAGGCAGAAAATCTGACCTGCCATAGTTTTCAAAACAGCATAATTTCACTCTTCTCAATGATTAATCTGTTGTATTACACAACCTTTGAGTATTTAGCTTTTTCAATGACATGTACTTTACAAATGTTTTAGAGATCCTACCAGTCTTAGTAAACATCCTTGTTCCTTGTTTCAGTTCCAGTTTTATGTATATTTTCTGCCTTGCACCTGATTATTCCAACATCTGATGGATGGCCTTGGGAAACTAATTCTCATATTGATTGTTTTTGCTGATTGTCTCCCCTTGTAGCTGATTTCTTCATTATTGTGTAAATTTAGATCATGAGCTCATGTTTAGCAAAACAGCTGACATTGTAACAGGCTTAAGTGTGAACGCTCGTAAGCTTCAGGAGAAAGTCGGCAAAGATTTATTTGTGTCCCTCCGATGAGTTGCCCGCAAGGACCCCATTTTTTAGAAGTGTTGGTCCAATACTCCCTCTAGAGGCAGAGGATTCAGACAGGGCTGCTTTGCGGCCCCTGATCGGGGGCAGCGGCTGTGGTCGACCTGTGGTCAGGGCAGGAGCCTCTCCGCGTTGGTCCCAGTGACCCATCTGCCTGCGAACTTCAGTCACCTGGCAGGAAGGTACGATGCCCAGTCCTATGGTTAGCTGTGCAGCGAGGTGTACTGCGAGGACACGTTCCACACACACTTCAACAAAGAGGGCGGCCTGAGTGGAAAGGTGAGTGTTTGGGAAGCTGTGCGGACAAAGAAGGTGCCCTTTGGCCTGGGCCAAATGCTTGTGACACACCCCTGGGCCTGCTGGCCTCTGAGGGCCCTGCCCTGGGCCCCCTGCTCCCCTGCCCTTTGTTCAGTCACAGCAGAGATGGCCACACCCACTCCCTCAGTGAGGGCAGTGTTCCAAACTCCTTCAGCCCCACCCCCTCTCTGCAGGTTACCATGGACTACCGATGCTGCATTCTGAGGCCAGGGCGTTCCGAGAATGCCAAGGGCAGACATGATGACCTTCAATGATTTCCTCTTGTGTCAGTTTTGTTCAGCTTTAGGAGCTAGGAAATGGTCCCCTTTACAGAAATGTTCAAATTTACTGGCATTTCATATATTCTCTGCTATAACATTGTCCTGATTCTTTCTGTATATTCTTTACATATGTTTATGTTTTCCTTAATCAAAGTGTGTCTTTTAAATCTTTTCAAAGAATATTCTTTGGACTTACTAAATCACCTCAATTTTATACGTTTTCTGTTGTATTAAGTTCTGCTCATATCTTTATTTATATTTTTTCTATGTTCTCAGGGTTTGTTGTTTTGATCATCTGATGTCAATTAAAACACTTGGTTATTCATTTTAATAAATCTTTTTACTTATAAAGATTTGAACTTTTGAAGATTCCAGCTTACTTGTAAGTTTCTAAGGGTCAGGTCCTCTCCATTGTTGCTGGCCTAAGGCTTAGTTCACCATATAGCAATGTATATATTGACATATTTTCCCCTCGACTTTCTGTGATTCCCTACATCTCACCTTTCTTTGCAGACAAGCCATTTGAAATACCCTTCACTTATTTCACAGCCAATAAGTCTTTGAAATAATGTGTATTTTTGAGAGAAATCTTCTTATATCATTAGGCAGAAAATCTGACCTGCCATAGTTTTCAAAACAGCATAATTTCACTCTTCTCAATGATTAATCTGTTGTATTACACAACCTTTGAGTATTTAGCTTTATCAATGACATGTACTTTACAAATGTTTTAGAGATCCTACCAGTCTTTGAAAACATCCTTGTTCCTTGTTCCAGTTCCAGTTTTATGTATATATTCTGCCTTGCACCTGATTATTCCAACATCTGATGGGTGGCCTTGGGAAACTAATTCTCATATTGATTGTTTTTGCTGATTGTCTTCCCTTGTATCTGATTTCTTCATTATTGTGTAAATTTAGATCATGAGCTCATGTTTAGCTAAACAGCTGACATTGTAAAAGGCTTAAGTGTGAACGCTCGTAAGCTTCAGGAGAAAGTCGGCAAAGATTTTTTTGTGTCCCTCCGATGAGTTGCCCGCAAGGACCCCATTTTTTAGAAGTGTTGGTCCAATACTCCCTCTAGAGGCAGGGGATTCAGACAGGGCTGCTTTGCAACCCCCGATCTGGGGCAGCGGCTGTGGTCGACCTGTGGTCAGGGCAGGAGCCTCTCCGCGTTGGTCCCAGTGACCCATCTGCCTGCGAACTTCGGTCACGGGGCAGGAAGGTACGATGCCCAGTCCTATGGTTAGCTGGGCAGCGAGGTGTACTGCGAGGACACGTTCCACACACACTTCAACAAAGAGGGCGGCCTGAGTGGAAATGTGAGTGTTTGGGAAGCTGTGCAGACAAAGAAGGCGCCCTTTGGCCTGGGCCAAATGCTTGTGACACTCCCCTGGTCCTGCCGGGCTCTGAGGGCCCTGCCCTGGGCCCCCTGCTCCCCTGCCCTTTGTTCAGTCACAGCAGAGATGGCCACACCCACTCCCTCAGTGAGGGCAGTGTTCCAACCTCCTTCAGCCCCACCCCCTCTCCGCAGGTTACCATGGACTACCAATGCTGCATTCTGAGGCCAGGGCGTTCCAAGAATGCCAAGGGCAGACATGATGACCTTCAATGATTTCCTCTTGTGTCAGTTTTGGTCAACTTTAGGAGCTAGGAAATGGTCCCCTTTACAGAAATGTTCAAATTTACTGGCATTTCATATATTCTCTGCTATAACATTGTCCTGATTCTTTCTGTATATTCTTTACATATGTTTATGTTTTCCTTAATCAAAGTGTGTCTTTTAAATCTTTTCAAAGAATATTCTTTGGACTTACTAAATCACCTCAATTTTATACGTTTTCTGTTGTATTAAGTTCTGCTCATATCTTTATTTATATTTTTTCTATGTTCTCAGGGTTTGTTGTTTTGATCATCTGATGTCAATTAAAACACTTGGTTATTCATTTTAATAAATCTTTTTACTTATAAAGATTTGAACTTTTGAAGATTCCAGCTTACTTGTAAGTTTCTAAGGGTCAGGTCCTCTCCATTGTTGCTGGCCTAAGGCTTAGTTCACCATATAGCAATGTATATATTGACATATTTTCCCCTCGACTTTCTGTGATTCCCTACATCTCACCTTTCTTTGCAGACAAGCCATTTGAAATACCCTTAACTTATTTCACAGCCAATAAGTCTTTGAAATAATGTGTATTTTTGAGAGAAATCTTCTTATATCATTAGGCAGAAAATCTGACCTGCCATAGTTTTCAAAACAGCATAATTTCACTCTTCTCAATGATTAATCTGTTGTATTACACAACCTTTGAGTATTTAGCTTTATCAATGACATGTACTTTACAAATGTTTTAGAGATCCTACCAGTCTTTGAAAACATCCTTGTTCCTTGTTCCAGTTCCAGTTTTATGTATATATTCTGCCTTGCACCTGATTATTCCAACATCTGATGGGTGGCCTTGGGAAACTAATTCTCATATTGATTGTTTTTGCTGATTGTCTTCCCTTGTATCTGATTTCTTCATTATTGTGTAAATTTAGATCATGAGCTCATGTTTAGCTAAACAGCTGACATTGTAAAAGGCTTAAGTGTGAACGCTCGTAAGCTTCAGGAGAAAGTCGGCAAAGATTTTTTTGTGTCCCTCCGATGAGTTGCCCGCAAGGACCCCATTTTTTAGAAGTGTTGGTCCAATACTCCCTCTAGAGGCAGGGGATTCAGACAGGGCTGCTTTGCAACCCCCGATCTGGGGCAGCGGCTGTGGTCGACCTGTGGTCAGGGCAGGAGCCTCTCCGCGTTGGTCCCAGTGACCCATCTGCCTGCGAACTTCGGTCACGGGGCAGGAAGGTACGATGCCCAGTCCTATGGTTAGCTGGGCAGCGAGGTGTACTGCGAGGACACGTTCCACACACACTTCAACAAAGAGGGCGGCCTGAGTGGAAATGTGAGTGTTTGGGAAGCTGTGCAGACAAAGAAGGCGCCCTTTGGCCTGGGCCAAATGCTTGTGACACTCCCCTGGTCCTGCCGGGCTCTGAGGGCCCTGCCCTGGGCCCCCTGCTCCCCTGCCCTTTGTTCAGTCACAGCAGAGATGGCCACACCCACTCCCTCAGTGAGGGCAGTGTTCCAACCTCCTTCAGCCCCACCCCCTCTCCGCAGGTTACCATGGACTACCGATGCTGCATTCTGAGGCCAGGGCGTTCCAAGAATGCCAAGGGCAGACATGATGACCTTCAATGATTTCCTCTTGTGTCAGTTTTGGTCAACTTTAGGAGCTAGGAAATGGTCCCCTTTACAGAAATGTTCAAATTTACTGGCATTTCATATATTCTCTGCTATAACATTGTCCTGATTCTTTCTGTATATTCTTTACATATGTTTATGTTTTCCTTAATCAAAGTGTGTCTTTTAAATCTTTTCAAAGAATATTCTTTGGACTTACTAAATCACCTCAATTTTATACGTTTTCTGTTGTATTAAGTTCTGCTCATATCTTTATTTATATTTTTTCTATGTTCTCAGGGTTTGTTGTTTTGATCATCTGATGTCAATTAAAACACTTGGTTATTCATTTTAATAAACCTTTTTACTTAGAAAGATTTGAACTTTTGAAGATTCCAGCTTACTTGTAAGTTTCTAAGGGTCATGTCCTCTCCATTGTTGCTGGCCTAAGGCTTAGTTCACCATATAGCAATGTATATATTGACATATTTTCCCCTCGAGTTTCTGTGATTCCCTACATCTCACCTTTCTTTGCAGACAAGCCATTTGAAATACCCTTCACTTATTTCACAGCCAATAAGTCTTTGAAATAATGTGTAGTTTTGAGAGAAATCTTCTTATATCATTAGGCAGAAAATCTGACCTGCCATAGTTTTCAAAACAGCATAATTTCACTCTTCTCAATGATTAATCTGTTGTATTACACAACCTTTGAGTATTTAGCTTTATCAATGACATGTACTTTACAAATGTTTTAGAGATCCTACCAGTCTTTGAAAACATCCTTGTTCCTTGTTCCAGTTCCAGTTTTATGTATATATTCTGCCTTGCACCTGATTATTCCAACATCTGATGGGTGGCCTTGGGAAACTAATTCTCATATTGATTGTTTTTGCTGATTGTCTTCCCTTGTATCTGATTTCTTCATTATTGTGTAAATTTAGATCATGAGCTCATGTTTAGCTAAACAGCTGACATTGTAAAAGGCTTAAGTGTGAACGCTCGTAAGCTTCAGGAGAAAGTCGGCAAAGATTTTTTTGTGTCCCTCCGATGAGTTGCCCGCAAGGACCCCATTTTTTAGAAGTGTTGGTCCAATACTCCCTCTAGAGGCAGGGGATTCAGACAGGGCTGCTTTGCAACCCCCGATCTGGGGCAGCGGCTGTGGTCGACCTGTGGTCAGGGCAGGAGCCTCTCCGCGTTGGTCCCAGTGACCCATCTGCCTGCGAACTTCGGTCACGGGGCAGGAAGGTACGATGCCCAGTCCTATGGTTAGCTGGGCAGCGAGGTGTACTGCGAGGACACGTTACACACACACTTCAACAAAGAGTGCGGCCTGAGTGGAAATGTGAGTGTTTGGGAAGCTGTGCAGACAAAGAAGGCGCCCTTTGGCCTGGCCCAAATGCTTGTGACACTCCCCTGGTCCTGCCGGGCTCTGAGGGCCCTGCCCTGGGCCCCCTGCTCCCCTGCCCTTTGTTCAGTCACAGCAGAGATGGCCACACCCACTCCCTCAGTGAGGGCAGTGTTCCAACCTCCTTCAGCCCCACCCCCTCTCCGCAGGTTACCATGGACTACCGATGCTGCATTCTGAGGCCAGGGCGTTCCAAGAATGCCAAGGGCAGACATGATGACCTTCAATGATTTCCTCTTGTGTCAGTTTTGGTCAACTTTAGGAGCTAGGAAATGGTCCCCTTTACAGAAATGTTCAAATTTACTGGCATTTCATATATTCTCTGCTATAACATTGTCCTGATTCTTTCTGTATATTCTTTACATATGTTTATGTTTTCCTTAATCAAAGTGTGTCTTTTAAATCTTTTCAAAGAATATTCTTTGGACTTACTAAATCACCTCAATTTTATACGTTTTCTGTTGTATTAAGTTCTGCTCATATCTTTATTTATATTTTTTCTATGTTCTCAGGGTTTGTTGTTTTGATCATCTGATGTCAATTAAAACACTTGGTTATTCATTTTAATAAATCTTTTTACTTAGAAAGATTTGAACTTTTGAAGATTCCAGCTTACTTGTAAGTTTCTAAGGGTCATGTCCTCTCCATTGTTGCTGGCCTAAGGCTTAGTTCACCATATAGCAATGTATATATTGACATATTTTCCCCTCGAGTTTCTGTGATTCCCTACATCTCACCTTTCTTTGCAGACAAGCCATTTGAAATACCCTTAACTTATTTCACAGCCAATAAGTCTTTGAAATAATGTGTATTTTTGAGAGAAATCTTCTTATATCATTAGGCAGAAAATCTGACCTGCCATAGTTTTCAAAACAGCATAATTTCACTCTTCTCAATGATTAATCTGTTGTATTACACAACCTTGGGTATTTAGCTTTATCAATGACATGTACTTTACAAATGTTTTAGAGATCCTACCAGTCTTTGAAAACATCCTTGTTGCTTTTTTCAGTTCCAGTTTTATGTATATTTTCTGCCTTGCACCTGATTATTCCAACATCTGATGGATGGCCTTGGGAAACTAATTCTCATATTGATTGTTTTTGCTGATTGTCTCCACTTGTAGCTGATTTCTTCATTATTGTGTAAATTTAGATCATGAGCTCATGTTTAGCTATACAGCTGACATTGTAACAGGCTTAAGTGTGAACGCTCGTAAGCTTCAGGAGAAAGTCGGCAAAGATTTATTTGTGTCCCTCCGATGAGTTGCCCGCAAGGACCCCATTTTTTAGAAGTGTTGGTCCAATACTCCCTCTAGAGGCAGGGGATTCAGACAGGGCTGCTTTGCGGCCCCCGATCGGGGGCAGCGGCTGTGGTGGACCTGAGGTCAGGGCAGGAGCCTCTCCGCGTTGGTCCCAGGGACGCATCTGCCTGCGAACTTCGGTCACCTGGCAGGAAGGTACGATGCCCAGTCCTATGGTTAGCTGTGCAGCGAGGTGTACTGCGAGGACACGTTCCACACACACTTCAACAAAGAGGGCGGCCTGAGTGGAAAGGTGAGTGTTTGGGAAGCTGTGCGGACAAAGAAGGCGCCCTTTGGCCTGGGCCAAATGCTTGTGACACACCCCTGGGCCTGCCAGACTCTGAGGGCCCTGCCCTGGGCCCCCTGCTCCCCTGCCCTTTGTTCAGTCACAGCAGAGATGGCCACACCCACTCCCTCAGTGAGGGCAGTGTTCCAACCTCCTTCAGCCCCGCCCCCTCTCCGCAGGTTACCATGGACTACCCATGCTGCATTCTGAGGCCAGGGCGTTCCGAGAATGCCAAGGGCAGACATGATGACCTTCAATGATTTCCTCTTGTGTCAGTTTTGGTCAACTTTAGGAGCTAGGAAATGGTCCCCTTTACAGAAATGTTCAAATTTACTGGCATTTCATATATTCTCTGCTATAACATTGTCCTGATTCTTTCTGTATATTCTTTACTTATGTTTTTGTTTTCCTTAATCAAAGTGTGTCTTTTAAATCTTTTCAAAGAATATTCTTTGGACTTACTAAATCACCTCAATTTTATACGTTTTCTGTTGTATTAAGTTCTGCTCATATCTTTATTTATATTTTTTCTATGTTCTCAGGGTTTGTTGTTTTGATCATCTGATGTCAATTAAAACACTTGGTTATTCATTTTAATAAATCTTTTTACTTATAAAGATTTGAACTTTTGAAGATTCCAGCTTACTTGTAAGTTTCTAAGGGTCTGGTCCTCTCCATTGTTGCTGGCCTAAGGCTTAGTTCACCATATAGCAATGTATATATTGACATATTTTCCCCTCGACTTTCTGTGATTCCCTACATCTCACCTTTCTTTGCAGACAAGCCATTTGAAATACCCTTCACTTATTTCACAGCCAATAAGTCTTTGACATAATGTGTATTTTTGAGAGAAATCTTCTTATATCATTAGGCAGAAAATCTGACCTGCCATAGTTTTCAAAACAGCATAATTTCACTCTTCTCAATGATTAATCTGTTGTATTACACAACCTTTGAGTATTTAGCTTTATCAATGACATGTACTTTACAAATGTTTTAGAGATCCTACCAGTCTTTGAAACATCCTTGTTCCTTGTTCCAGTTCCAGTTTTATGTATATATTCTGCCTTGCACCTGATTATTCCAACATCTGATGGGTGGCCTTGGGAAATTAATTCTCATATTGATTGTTTTTGCTGATTGTCTCCCCTTGTAGCTGATTTCTTCATTATTGTGTAAATTTAGATCATGAGCTCATGTTTAGCTAAACAGCTGACATTGTAAAAGGCTTAAGTGTGAACGCTCGTAAGCTTCAGGAGAAAGTCGGCAAAGATTTTTTTGTGTCCCTCCGATGAGTTGCCCGCAAGGACCCCATTTTTTAGAAGTGTTGGTCCAATACTCCCTCTAGAGGCAGGGGATTCAGACAGGGCTGCTTTGCAACCCCCGATCTGGGGCAGCGGCTGTGGTCGACCTGTGGTCAGGGCAGGAGCCTCTCCGCGTTGGTCCCAGGGACCCATCTGCCTACGAACTTCGGTCACCTGGCAGGAAGGTACGATGCCCAGTCCTATGGTTAGCTGTGCAGCGAGGTGTGCTGCGAGGACACGTTCCACACACACTTCAAAAAAGAGGGCGGCCTGAGTGGAAATGTGAGTGTTTGGGAAGCTGTGCAGACAAAGAAGGCGCCCTTTGGCCTGGGCCAAATGCTTGTGACACTCCCCTGGTCCTGCCGGGCTCTGAGGGCCCTGCCCTGGGCCCCCTGCTCGCCTGCCCTTTGTTCAGTCACAACAGAGATGGCCACACCCACTCCCTCAGTGAGGGCAGTGTTCCAACCTCCTTCAGCCCCGCCCCCTCTCCGCAGGTTACCATGGACTACCGATGCTGCATTCTGAGGCCAGGGCGTTCCAAGAATGCCAAGGGCAGACATGATGACCTTCAATGATTGCCTCTTGTGTCAGTTTTGGTCAACTTTAGGAGCTAGGAAATGGTCCCCTTTACAGAAATGTTCAAATTTACTGGCATTTCATATATTCTCTGCTATAACATTGTCCTGATTCTTTCTGTATATTCTTTACATATGTTTATGTTTTCCTTAATCAAAGTGTGTCTTTTAAATCTTTTCAAAGAATATTCTTTGGACTTACTAAATCACCTCAATTTTATACGTTTTCTGTTGTATTAAGTTCTGCTCATATCTTTATTTATATTTTTTCTATGTTCTCAGGGTTTGTTGTTTTGATCATCTGATGTCAATTAAAACACTTGGTTATTCATTTTAATAAATCTTTTTACTTAGAAAGATTTGAACTTTTGAAGATTCCAGCTTACTTGTAAGTTTCTAAGGGTCAGGTCCTCTCCATTGTTGCTGGCCTAAGGCTTAGTTCACCATATAGCAATGTATATATTGACATATTTTCCCCTCGACTTTCTGTGATTCCCTACATCTCACCTTTCTTTGCAGACAAGCCATTTGAAATACCCTTAACTTATTTCACAGCCAATAAGTCTTTGAAATAATGTGTATTTTTGAGAGAAATCTTCTTATATCATTAGGCAGAAAATCTGACCTGCCATAGTTTTCAAAACAGCATAATTTCACTCTTCTCAATGATTAATCTGTTGTATTACACAACCTTTGAGTATTTAGCTTTATCAATGACATGTACTTTACAAATGTTTTAGAGATCCTACCAGTCTTTGAAAACATCCTTGTTCCTTGTTCCAGTTCCAGTTTTATGTATATATTCTGCCTTGCACCTGATTATTCCAACATCTGATGGGTGGCCTTGGGAAACTAATTCTCATATTGATTGTTTTTGCTGATTGTCTTCCCTTGTATCTGATTTCTTCATTATTGTGTAAATTTAGATCATGAGCTCATGTTTAGCTAAACAGCTGACATTGTAAAAGGCTTAAGTGTGAACGCTCGTAAGCTTCAGGAGAAAGTCGGCAAAGATTTTTTTGTGTCCCTCCGATGAGTTGCCCGCAAGGACCCCATTTTTTAGAAGTGTTGGTCCAATACTCCCTCTAGAGGCAGGGGATTCAGACAGGGCTGCTTTGCAACCCCCGATCTGGGGCAGCGGCTGTGGTCGACCTGTGGTCAGGGCAGGAGCCTCTCCGCGTTGGTCCCAGTGACCCATCTGCCTGCGAACTTCGGTCACGGGGCAGGAAGGTACGATGCCCAGTCCTATGGTTAGCTGGGCAGCGAGGTGTACTGCGAGGACACGTTCCACACACACTTCAACAAAGAGGGCGGCCTGAGTGGAAATGTGAGTGTTTGGGAAGCTGTGCAGACAAAGAAGGCGCCCTTTGGCCTGGGCCAAATGCTTGTGACACTCCCCTGGTCCTGCCGGGCTCTGAGGGCCCTGCCCTGGGCCCCCTGCTCCCCTGCCCTTTGTTCAGTCACAGCAGAGATGGCCACACCCACTCCCTCAGTGAGGGCAGTGTTCCAACCTCCTTCAGCCCCACCCCCTCTCCGCAGGTTACCATGGACTACCGATGCTGCATTCTGAGGCCAGGGCGTTCCAAGAATGCCAAGGGCAGACATGATGACCTTCAATGATTTCCTCTTGTGTCAGTTTTGGTCAACTTTAGGAGCTAGGAAATGGTCCCCTTTACAGAAATGTTCAAATTTACTGGCATTTCATATATTCTCTGCTATAACATTGTCCTGATTCTTTCTGTATATTCTTTACATATGTTTATGTTTTCCTTAATCAAAGTGTGTCTTTTAAATCTTTTCAAAGAATATTCTTTGGACTTACTAAATCACCTCAATTTTATACGTTTTCTGTTGTATTAAGTTCTGCTCATATCTTTATTTATATTTTTTCTATGTTCTCAGGGTTTGTTGTTTTGATCATCTGATGTCAATTAAAACACTTGGTTATTCATTTTAATAAACCTTTTTACTTAGAAAGATTTGAACTTTTGAAGATTCCAGCTTACTTGTAAGTTTCTAAGGGTCATGTCCTCTCCATTGTTGCTGGCCTAAGGCTTAGTTCACCATATAGCAATGTATATATTGACATATTTTCCCCTCGAGTTTCTGTGATTCCCTACATCTCACCTTTCTTTGCAGACAAGCCATTTGAAATACCCTTCACTTATTTCACAGCCAATAAGTCTTTGAAATAATGTGTAGTTTTGAGAGAAATCTTCTTATATCATTAGGCAGAAAATCTGACCTGCCATAGTTTTCAAAACAGCATAATTTCACTCTTCTCAATGATTAATCTGTTGTATTACACAACCTTTGAGTATTTAGCTTTATCAATGACATGTACTTTACAAATGTTTTAGAGATCCTACCAGTCTTTGAAAACATCCTTGTTCCTTGTTCCAGTTCCAGTTTTATGTATATATTCTGCCTTGCACCTGATTATTCCAACATCTGATGGGTGGCCTTGGGAAACTAATTCTCATATTGATTGTTTTTGCTGATTGTCTTCCCTTGTATCTGATTTCTTCATTATTGTGTAAATTTAGATCATGAGCTCATGTTTAGCTAAACAGCTGACATTGTAAAAGGCTTAAGTGTGAACGCTCGTAAGCTTCAGGAGAAAGTCGGCAAAGATTTTTTTGTGTCCCTCCGATGAGTTGCCCGCAAGGACCCCATTTTTTAGAAGTGTTGGTCCAATACTCCCTCTAGAGGCAGGGGATTCAGACAGGGCTGCTTTGCAACCCCCGATCTGGGGCAGCGGCTGTGGTCGACCTGTGGTCAGGGCAGGAGCCTCTCCGCGTTGGTCCCAGTGACCCATCTGCCTGCGAACTTCGGTCACGGGGCAGGAAGGTACGATGCCCAGTCCTATGGTTAGCTGGGCAGCGAGGTGTACTGCGAGGACACGTTACACACACACTTCAACAAAGAGGGCGGCCTGAGTGGAAATGTGAGTGTTTGGGAAGCTGTGCAGACAAAGAAGGCGCCCTTTGGCGTGGGCCAAATGCTTGTGACACTCCCCTGGTCCTGCCGGGCTCTGAGGGCCCTGCCCTGGGCCCCCTGCTCCCCTGCCCTTTGTTCAGTCACAGCAGAGATGGCCACACCCACTCCCTCAGTGAGGGCAGTGTTCCAACCTCCTTCAGCCCCACCCCCTCTCCGCAGGTTACCATGGACTACCGATGCTGCATTCTGAGGCCAGGGCGTTCCAAGTATGCCAAGGGCAGACATGATGACCTTCAATGATTTCCTCTTGTGTCAGTTTTGGTCAACTTTAGGAGCTAGGAAATGGTCCCCTTTACAGAAATGTTCAAATTTACTGGCATTTCATATATTCTCTGCTATAACATTGTCCTGATTCTTTCTGTATATTCTTTACATATGTTTATGTTTTCCTTAATCAAAGTGTGTCTTTTAAATCTTTTCAAAGAATATTCTTTGGACTTACTAAATCACCTCAATTTTATACGTTTTCTGTTGTATTAAGTTCTGCTCATATCTTTATTTATATTTTTTCTATGTTCTCAGGGTTTGTTGTTTTGATCATCTGATGTCAATTAAAACACTTGGTTATTCATTTTAATAAATCTTTTTACTTAGAAAGATTTGAACTTTTGAAGATTCCAGCTTACTTGTAAGTTTCTAAGGGTCATGTCCTCTCCATTGTTGCTGGCCTAAGGCTTAGTTCACCATATAGCAATGTATATATTGACATATTTTCCCCTCGAGTTTCTGTGATTCCCTACATCTCACCTTTCTTTGCAGACAAGCCATTTGAAATACACTTAACTTATTTCACAGCCAATAAGTCTTTGAAATAATGTGTATTTTTGAGAGAAATCTTCTTATATCATTAGGCAGAAAATCTGACCTGCCATAGTTTTCAAAACAGCATAATTTCACTCTTCTCAATGATTAATCTGTTGTATTACACAACCTTGGGTATTTAGCTTTATCAATGACATGTACTTTACAAATGTTTTAGAGATCCTACCAGTCTTTGAAAACATCCTTGTTGCTTTTTTCAGTTCCAGTTTTATGTATATTTTCTGCCTTGCACCTGATTATTCCAACATCTGATGGATGGCCTTGGGAAACTAATTCTCATATTGATTGTTTTTGCTGATTGTCTCCACTTGTAGCTGATTTCTTCATTATTGTGTAAATTTAGATCATGAGCTCATGTTTAGCTATACAGCTGACATTGTAACAGGCTTAAGTGTGAACGCTCGTAAGCTTCAGGAGAAAGTCGGCAAAGATTTATTTGTGTCCCTCCGATGAGTTGCCCGCAAGGACCCCATTTTTTAGAAGTGTTGGTCCAATACTCCCTCTAGAGGCAGGGGATTCAGACAGGGCTGCTTTGCGGCCCCCGATCGGGGGCAGCGGCTGTGGTGGACCTGTGGTCAGGGCAGGAGCCTCTCCGCGTTGGTCCCAGGGACGCATCTGCCTGCGAACTTCGGTCACCTGGCAGGAAGGTACGATGCCCAGTCCTATGGTTAGCTGTGCAGCGAGGTGTACTGCGAGGACACGTTCCACACACACTTCAACAAAGAGGGCGGCCTGAGTGGAAAGGTGAGTGTTTGGGAAGCTGTGCGGACAAAGAAGGCGCCCTTTGGCCTGGGCCAAATGCTTGTGACACACCCCTGGGCCTGCCAGACTCTGAGGGCCCTGCCCTGGGCCCCCTGCTCCCCTGCCCTTTGTTCAGTCACAGCAGAGATGGCCACACCCACTCCCTCAGTGAGGGCAGTGTTCCAACCTCCTTCAGCCCCGCCCCCTCTCCGCAGGTTACCATGGACTACCCATGCTGCATTCTGAGGCCAGGGCGTTCCGAGAATGCCAAGGGCAGACATGATGACCTTCAATGATTTCCTCTTGTGTCAGTTTTGGTCAACTTTAGGAGCTAGGAAATGGTCCCCTTTACAGAAATGTTCAAATTTACTGGCATTTCATATATTCTCTGCTATAACATTGTCCTGATTCTTTCTGTATATTCTTTACTTATGTTTTTGTTTTCCTTAATCAAAGTGTGTCTTTTAAATCTTTTCAAAGAATATTCTTTGGACTTACTAAATCACCTCAATTTTATACGTTTTCTGTTGTATTAAGTTCTGCTCATATCTTTATTTATATTTTTTCTATGTTCTCAGGGTTTGTTGTTTTGATCATCTGATGTCAATTAAAACACTTGGTTA
This sequence comes from Hyperoodon ampullatus, assembly GCF_949752795.1. Lineage (NCBI taxonomy): Eukaryota > Metazoa > Chordata > Mammalia > Artiodactyla > Ziphiidae > Hyperoodon > Hyperoodon ampullatus. The sequence continues at coordinate 123,423 of NW_027640516.1, forward strand.
TTCATTTTAATAAATCTTTTTACTTATAAAGATTTGAACTTTTGAAGATTCCAGCTTACTTGTAAGTTTCTAAGGGTCTGGTCCTCTCCATTGTTGCTGGCCTAAGGCTTAGTTCACCATATCGCAATGTATATATTGACATATTTTCCCCTCGACTTTCTGTGATTCCCTACATCTCACCTTTCTTTGCAGACAAGCCATTTGAAATACCCTTCACTTATTTCACAGCCAATAAGTCTTTGAAATAATGTGTATTTTTGAGAGAAATCTTCTTATATCATTAGGCAGAAAATCTGACCTGCCATAGTTTTCAAAACAGCATAATTTCACTCTTCTCAATGATTAATCTGTTGTATTACACAACCTTTGAGTATTTAGCTTTATCAATGACATGTACTTTACAAATGTTTTAGAGATCCTACCAGTCTTTGAAAACATCCTTGTTCCTTGTTCCAGTTCCAGTTTTATGTATATATTCTGCCTTGCACCTGATTATTCCAACATCTGATGGGTGGCCTTGGGAAATTAATTCTCATATTGATTGTTTTTGCTGATTGTCTCCCCTTGTAGCTGATTTCTTCATTATTGTGTAAATTTAGATCATGAGCTCATGTTTAGCTAAACAGCTGACATTGTATCAGGCTTAAGTGTGAACGCTCGTAAGCTTCAGGAGAAAGTCGGCAAAGATTTTTTTGTGTCCCTCCGATGAGTTGCCCGCAAGGACCACATTTTTTAGAAGTGTTGGTCCAATACTCCCTCTAGAGGCAGGGGATTCAGACAGGGCTGCTTTGCAACCCCCGATCTGGGGCAGCGGCTGTGGTCGACCTGTGGTCAGGGCAGGAGCCTCTCCGCGTTGGTCCCAGGGACCCATCTGCCTACGAACTTCGGTCACCTGGCAGGAAGGTACGATGCCCAGTCCTATGGTTAGCTGTGCAGCGAGGTGTGCTGCGAGGACACGTTCCACACACACTTCAACAAAGAGGGCGGCCTGAGTGGAAATGTGAGTGTTTGGGAAGCTGTGCAGACAAAGAAGGCGCCCTTTGGCCTGGGCCAAATGCTTGTGACACTCCCCTGGTCCTGCCGGGCTCTGAGGGCCCTGCCCTGGGCCCCCTGCTCGCCTGCCCTTTGTTCAGTCACAACAGAGATGGCCACACCCACTCCCTCAGTGAGGGCAGTGTTCCAACCTCCTTCAGCCCCGCCCCCTCTCCGCAGGTTACCATGGACTATCGATGCTGCATTCTGAGGCCAGGGCGTTCCAAGAATGCCAAGGGCAGACATGATGACCTTCAATGATTGCCTCTTGTGTCAGTTTTGGTCAACTTTAGGAGCTAGGAAATGGTCCCCTTTACAGAAATGTTCAAATTTACTGGCATTTCATATATTCTCTGCTATAACATTGTCCTGATTCTTTCTGTATATTCTTTACATATGTTTATGTTTTCCTTAATCAAAGTGTGTCTTTTAAATCTTTTCAAAGAATATTCTTTGGACTTACTAAATCACCTCAATTTTATACGTTTTCTGTTGTATTAAGTTCTGCTCATATCTTTATTTATATTTTTTCTATGTTCTCAGGGTTTGTTGTTTTGATCATCTGATGTCAATTAAAACACTTGGTTATTCATTTTAATAAATCTTTTTACTTAGAAAGATTTGAACTTTTGAAGATTCCAGCTTACTTGTAAGTTTCTAAGGGTCAGGTCCTCTCCATTGTTGCTGGCCTAAGGCTTAGTTCACCATATAGCAATGTATATATTGACATATTTTCCCCTCGACTTTCTGTGATTCCCTACATCTCACCTTTCTTTGCAGACAAGCCATTTGAAATACCCTTAACTTATTTCACAGCCAATAAGTCTTTGAAATAATGTGTATTTTTGAGATAAATCTTCTTATATCATTAGGCAGAAAATCTGACCTGCCATAGTTTTCAAAACAGCATAATTTCACTCTTCTCAATGATTAATCTGTTGTATTACACAACCTTTGAGTATTTAGCTTTTTCAATGACATGTACTTTACAAATGTTTTAGAGATCCTACCAGTCTTAGTAAACATCCTTGTTCCTTGTTTCAGTTCCAGTTTTATGTATATTTTCTGCCTTGCACCTGATTATTCCAACATCTGATGGATGGCCTTGGGAAACTAATTCTCATATTGATTGTTTTTGCTGATTGTCTCCACTTGTAGCTGATTTCTTCATTATTGTGTAAATTTAGATCATGAGCTCATGTTTAGCTAAACAGCTGACATTGTAACAGGCTTAAGTGTGAACGCTCGTAAGCTTCAGGAGAAAGTCGGCAAAGATTTATTTGTGTCCCTCCGATGAGTTGCCCGCAAGGACCCCATTTTTTAGAAGTGTTGGTCCAATACTCCCTCTAGAGGCAGGGGATTCAGACAGGGCTGCTTTGCGGCCCCTGATCGGGGGCAGCAGCTGTGGTCGACCTGTGGTCAGGGCAGGAGCCTCTCCGCGTTGGTCCCAGGGACCCATCTGCCTGCGAACTTCAGTCACCTGGCAGGAAGGTACGATGCCCAGTCCTATGGTTAGCTGTGCAGCGAGGTGTACTGCGAGGACACGTTCCACACACACTTCAACAAAGAGGGCGGCCTGAGTGGAAAGGTGAGTGTTTGGGAAGCTGTGCGGACAAAGAAGGTGCCCTTTGGCCTGGGCTAAATGCTTGTGACACACCCCTGGGCCTGCTGGCCTCTGAGGGCCCTGCCCTGGGCCCCCTGCTCCCCTGCCCTTTGTTCAGTCACAGCAGAGATGGCCACACCCACTCCCTCAGTGAGGGCAGTGTTCCAAACTCCTTCAGCCCCGCCCCCTCTCCGCAGGTTACCATGGACTACCGATGCTGCATTCTGAGGCCAGGGCGTTCCGAGAATGCCAAGGGCAGACATGATGACCTTCAATGATTTCCTCTTGTGTCAGTTTTGTTCAGCTTTAGGAGCTAGGAAATGGTCCCCTTTACAGAAATGTTCAAATTTACTGGCATTTCATATATTCTCTGCTATAACATTGTCCTGATTCTTTCTGTATATTCTTTACATATGTTTATGTTTTCCTTAATCAAAGTGTGTCTTTTAAATCTTTTCAAAGAATATTCTTTGGACTTACTAAATCACCTCAATTTTATACGTTTTCTGTTGTATTAAGTTCTGCTCATATCTTTATTTATATTTTTTCTATGTTCTCAGGGTTTGTTGTTTTGATCATCTGATGTCAATTAAAACACTTGGTTATTCATTTTAATAAATCTTTTTACTTATAAAGATTTGAACTTTTGAAGATTCCAGCTTACTTGTAAGTTTCTAAGGGTCAGGTCCTCTCCATTGTTGCTGGCCTAAGGCTTAGTTCACCATATAGCAATGTATATATTGACATATTTTCCCCTCGACTTTCTGTGATTCCCTACATCTCACCTTTCTTTGCAGACAAGCCATTTGAAATACCCTTAACTTATTTCACAGCCAATAAGTCTTTGAAATAATGTGTATTTTTGAGAGAAATCTTCTTATATCATTAGGCAGAAAATCTGACCTGCCATAGTTTTCAAAACAGCATAATTTCACTCTTCTCAATGATTAATCTGTTGTATTACACAACCTTTGAGTATTTAGCTTTATCAATGACATGTACTTTACAAATGTTTTAGAGATCCTACCAGTCTTTGAAAACATCCTTGTTCCTTGTTCCAGTTCCAGTTTTATGTATATATTCTGCCTTGCACCTGATTATTCCAACATCTGATGGGTGGCCTTGGGAAACTAATTCTCATATTGATTGTTTTTGCTGATTGTCTTCCCTTGTATCTGATTTCTTCATTATTGTGTAAATTTAGATCATGAGCTCATGTTTAGCTAAACAGCTGACATTGTAAAAGGCTTAAGTGTGAACGCTCGTAAGCTTCAGGAGAAAGTCGGCAAAGATTTTTTTGTGTCCCTCCGATGAGTTGCCCGCAAGGACCCCATTTTTTAGAAGTGTTGGTCCAATACTCCCTCTAGAGGCAGGGGATTCAGACAGGGCTGCTTTGCAACCCCCGATCTGGGGCAGCGGCTGTGGTCGACCTGTAGTCAGGGCAGGAGCCTCTCCGCGTTGGTCCCAGTGACCCATCTGCCTGCGAACTTCGGTCACGGGGCAGGAAGGTACGATGCCCAGTCCTATGGTTAGCTGTGCAGCGAGGTGTACTGCGAGGACACGTTCCACACACACTTCAACAAAGAGGGCGGCCTGAGTGGAAATGTGAGTGTTTGGGAAGCTGTGCAGACAAAGAAGGCGCCCTTTGGCGTGGGCCAAATGCTTGTGACACTCCCCTGGTCCTGCCGGGCTCTGAGGGCCCTGCCCTGGGCCCCCTGCTCCCCTGCCCTTTGTTCAGTCACAGCAGAGATGGCCACACCCACTCCCTCAGTGAGGGCAGTGTTCCAACCTCCTTCAGCCCCACCCCCTCTCCGCAGGTTACCATGGACTACCGATGCTGCATTCTGAGGCCAGGGCGTTCCAAGAATGCCAAGGGCAGACATGATGACCTTCAATGATTTCCTCTTGTGTCAGTTTTGGTCAACTTTAGGAGCTAGGAAATGGTCCCCTTTACAGAAATGTTCAAATTTACTGGCATTTCATATATTCTCTGCTATAACATTGTCCTGATTCTTTCTGTATATTCTTTACATATGTTTATGTTTTCCTTAATCAAAGTGTGTCTTTTAAATCTTTTCAAAGAATATTCTTTGGACTTACTAAATCACCTCAATTTTATACGTTTTCTGTTGTATTAAGTTCTGCTCATATCTTTATTTATATTTTTTCTATGTTCTCAGGGTTTGTTGTTTTGATCATCTGATGTCAATTAAAACACTTGGTTATTCATTTTAATAAATCTTTTTACTTAGAAAGATTTGAACTTTTGAAGATTCCAGCTTACTTGTAAGTTTCTAAGGGTCAGGTCCTCTCCATTGTTGCTGGCCTAAGGCTTAGTTCACCATATAGCAATGTATATATTGACATATTTTCCCCTCGAGTTTCTGTGATTCCCTACATCTCACCTTTCTTTGCAGACAAGCCATTTGAAATACCCTTAACTTATTTCACAGCCAATAAGTCTTTGAAATAATGTGTATTTTTGAGAGAAATCTTCTTATATCATTAGGCAGAAAATCTGACCTGCCATAGTTTTCAAAACAGCATAATTTCACTCTTCTCAATGATTAATCTGTTGTATTACACAACCTTGGGTATTTAGCTTTATCAATGACATGTACTTTACAAATGTTTTAGAGATCCTACCAGTCTTTGAAAACATCCTTGTTGCTTTTTTCAGTTCCAGTTTTATGTATATATTCTGCCTTGCACCTGATTATTCCAACATCTGATGGATGGCCTTGGGAAACTAATTCTCATATTGATTGTTTTTGCTGATTGTCTCCACTTGTAGCTGATTTCTTCATTATTGTGTAAATTTAGATCATGAGCTCATGTTTAGCTATACAGCTGACATTGTAACAGGCTTAAGTGTGAACGCTCGTAAGCTTCAGGAGAAAGTCGGCAAAGATTTATTTGTGTCCCTCCGATGAGTTGCCCGCAAGGACCCCATTTTTTAGAAGTGTTGGTCCAATACTCCCTCTAGAGGCAGGGGATTCAGACAGGGCTGCTTTGCGGCCCCCGATCGGGGGCAGCGGCTGTGGTGGACCTGTGGTCAGGGCAGGAGCCTCTCCGCGTTGGTCCCAGGGACGCATCTGCCTGCGAACTTCGGTCACCTGGCAGGAAGGTACGATGCCCAGTCCTATGGTTAGCTGTGCAGCGAGGTGTACTGCGAGGACACGTTCCACACACACTTCAACAAAGAGGGCGGCCTGAGTGGAAAGGTGAGTGTTTGGGAAGCTGTGCGGACAAAGAAGGCGCCCTTTGGCCTGGGCCAAATGCTTGTGCCACACCCCTGGGCGTGCTGGCCTCTGAGGGCTCTGCCCTGGGCCCCCTGCTCCCCTGCCCTTTGTTCAGTCACAGCAGAGATGGCCACACCCACTCCCTCAGTGAGGGCAGTGTTCCAACCTCCTTCAGCCCCGCCCCCTCTCCGCAGGTTACCATGGACTACCCATGCTGCATTCTGAGGCCAGGGCGTTCCGAGAATGCCAAGGGCAGACATGATGACCTTCAATGATTTCCTCTTGTGTCAGTTTTGGTCAACTTTAGGAGCTAGGAAATGGTCCCCTTTACAGAAATGTTCAAATTTACTGGCATTTCATATATTCTCTGCTATAACATTGTCCTGATTCTTTCTGTATATTCTTTACTTATGTTTTTGTTTTCCTTAATCAAAGTGTGTCTTTTAAATCTTTTCAAAGAATATTCTTTGGACTTACTAAATCACCTCAATTTTATACGTTTTCTGTTGTATTAAGTTCTGCTCATATCTTTATTTATATTTTTTCTATGTTCTCAGGGTTTGTTGTTTTGATCATCTGATGTCAATTAAAACACTTGGTTATTCATTTTAATAAATCTTTTTACTTATAAAGATTTGAACTTTTGAAGATTCCAGCTTACTTGTAAGTTTCTAAGGGTCTGGTCCTCTCCATTGTTGCTGGCCTAAGGCTTAGTTCACCATATAGCAATGTATATATTGACATATTTTCCCCTCGACTTTCTGTGATTCCCTACATCTCACCTTTCTTTGCAGACAAGCCATTTGAAATACCCTTCACTTATTTCACAGCCAATAAGTCTTTGAAATAATGTGTATTTTTGAGAGAAATCTTCTTATATCATTAGGCAGAAAATCTGACCTGCCATAGTTTTCAAAACAGCATAATTTCACTCTTCTCAATGATTAATCTGTTGTATTACACAACCTTTGAGTATTTAGCTTTATCAATGACATGTACTTTACAAATGTTTTAGAGATCCTACCAGTCTTTGAAAACATCCTTGTTCCTTGTTCCAGTTCCAGTTTTATGTATATATTCTGCCTTGCACCTGATTATTCCAACATCTGATGGGTGGCCTTGGGAAATTAATTCTCATATTGATTGTTTTTGCTGATTGTCTCCCCTTGTAGCTGATTTCTTCATTATTGTGTAAATTTAGATCATGTGCTCATGTTTAGCTAAACAGCTGACATTGTAAAAGGCTTAAGTGTGAACGCTCGTAAGCTTCAGGAGAAAGTCGGCAAAGATTTTTTTGTGTCCCTCAGATGAGTTGCCCGCAAGGACCCCATTTTTTAGAAGTGTTGGTCCAATACTCCCTCTAGAGGCAGGGGATTCAGACAGGGCTGCTTTGCAACCCCCGATCTGGGGCAGCGGCTGTGGTCGACCTGTGGTCAGGGCAGGAGCCTCTCCGCGTTGGTCCCAGGGACCCATCTGCCTACGAACTTCGGTCACCCGGCAGGAAGGTACGATGCCCAGTCCTATGGTTAGCTGTGCAGCGAGGTGTACTGCGAGGACACGTTCCACACACACTTCAACAAAGAGGGCGGCCTGAGTGGAAAGGTGAGTGTTTGGGAAGCTGTGCGGACAAAGAAGGTGCCCTTTGGCCTGGGCCAAATGCTTGTGACACACCCCTGGGCCTGCTGGCCTCTGAGGGCCCTGCCCTGGGCCCCCTGCTCCCCTGCCCTTTGTTCAGTCACAGCAGAGATGGCCACACCCACTCCCTCAGTGAGGGCAGTGTTCCAACCTCCTTCAGCCCCGCCCCCTCTCCGCAGGTTACCATGGACTACCCATGCTGCATTCTGAGGCCAGGGCGTTCCGAGAATGCCAAGGGCAGACATGATGACCTTCAATGATTTCCTCTTGTGTCAGTTTTGGTCAACTTTAGGAGCTAGGAAATGGTCCCCTTTACAGAAATGTTCAAATTTACTGGCATTTCATATATTCTCTGCTATAACATTGTCCTGATTCTTTCTGTATATTCTTTACTTATGTTTTTGTTTTCCTTAATCAAAGTGTGTCTTTTAAATCTTTTCAAAGAATATTCTTTGGACTTACTAAATCACCTCAATTTTATACGTTTTCTGTTGTATTAAGTTCTGCTCATATCTTTATTTATATTTTTTCTATGTTCTCAGGGTTTGTTGTTTTGATCATCTGATGTCAATTAAAACACTTGGTTATTCATTTTAATAAATCTTTTTACTTATAAAGATTTGAACTTTTGAAGATTCCAGCTTACTTGTAAGTTTCTAAGGGTCAGGTCCTCTCCATTGTTGCTGGCCTAAGGCTTAGTTCACCATATAGCAATGTATATATTGACATATTTTCCCCTCGACCTTCTGTGATTCCCTACATCTCACCTTTCTTTGCAGACAAGCCATTTGAAATACCCTTCACTTATTTCACAGCCAATAAGTCTTTGAAATATTGTGTATTTTTGAGAGAAATCTTCTTATATCATTAGGCAGAAAATCTGACCTGCCATAGTTTTCAAAACAGCATAATTTCACTCTTCTCAATGATTAATCTGCTGTATTACACAACCTTTGAGTATTTAGCTTTATCAATGACATGTACTTTACAAATGTTTTAGAGATCCTACCAGTCTTTGAAAACATCCTTGTTCCTTGTTCCAGTTCCAGTTTTATGTATATATTCTGCCTTGCACCTGATTATTCCAACATCTGATGGGTAGCCTTGGGAAATTAATTCTCATATTGATTGTTTTTGCTGATTGTCTCCCCTTGTAGCTGATTTCTTCATTATTGTGTAAATTTAGATCATGAGCTCATGTTTAGCTAAACAGCTGACATTGTAAAAGGCTTAAGTGTGAACGCTCGTAAGCTTCAGGAGAAAGTCGGCAAAGATTTTTTTGTGTCCCTCCGATGAGTTGCCCGCAAGGACCCCATTTTTTAGAAGTGTTGGTCCAATACTCCCTCTAGAGGCAGGGGATTCAGACAGGGCTGATTTGCAACCCCCGATCTGGGGCAGCGGCTGTGGTCGACCTGTGGTCAGGGCAGGAGACTCTCCGCATTGGTCCCAGGGACCCATCTGCCTACGAACTTCGGTCACCTGGCAGGAAGGCACGATGCCCAGTCCTATGGTTAGCTGTGCAGCGAGGTGTGCTGCGAGGACACGTTCCACACACACTTCAACAAAGAGGGCGGCCTGAGTGGAAATGTGAGTGTTTGGGAAGCTGTGCAGACAAAGAAGGCGCCCTTTGGCCTGGGCCAAATGCTTGTGACACTCCCCTGGTCCTGCCGGGCTCTGAGGGCACTGCCCTGGGCCCCCTGCTCGCCTGCCCTTTGTTCAGTCACAACAGAGATGGCCACACCCACTCCCTCAGTGAGGGCAGTGTTCCAACCTCCTTCAGCCCCGCCCCCTCTCCGCAGGTTACCATGGACTACCGATGCTGCATTCTGAGGCCAGGGCGTTCCAAGAATGCCAAGGGCAGACATGATGACCTTCAATGATTGCCTCTTGTGTCAGTTTTGGTCAACTTTAGGAGCTAGGAAATGGTCCCCTTTACAGAAATGTTCAAATTTACTGGCATTTCATATATTCTCTGCTATAACATTGTCCTGATTCTTTCTGTATATTCTTTACATATGTTTATGTTTTCCTTAATCAAAGTGTGTCTTTTAAATCTTTTCAAAGAATATTCTTTGGACTTACTAAATCACCTCAATTTTATACGTTTTCTGTTGTATTCAGTTCTGCTCATATCTTTATTTATATTTTTTCTATGTTCTCAGGGTTTGTTGTTTTGATCATCTGATGTCAATTAAAACACTTGGTTATTCATTTTAATAAATCTTTTTACTTATAAAGATTTGAACTTTTGAAGATTCCAGCTTACTTGTAAGTTTCTAAGGGTCAGGTCCTCTCCATTGTTGCTGGCCTAAGGCTTAGTTCACCATATAGCAATGTATATATTGACATATTTTCCCCTCGACTTTCTGTGATTCCCTACATCTCACCTTTCTTTGCAGACAAGCCATTTGAAATACCCTTAACTTATTTCACAGCCAATAAGTCTTTGAAATAATGTGTATTTTTGAGAGAAATCTTCTTATATCATTAGGCAGAAAATCTGACCTGCCATAGTTTTCAAAACAGCATAATTTCACTCTTCTCAATGATTAATCTGTTGTATTACACAACCTTTGAGTATTTAGCTTTATCAATGACATGTACTTTACAAATGTTTTAGAGATCCTACCAGTCTTTGAAAACATCCTTGTTCCTTGTTCCAGTTCCAGTTTTATGTATATATTCTGCCTTGCACCTGATTATTCCAACATCTGATGGGTGGCCTTGGGAAACTAATTCTCATATTGATTGTTTTTGCTGATTGTCTGCCCTTGTAGCTGATTTCTTCATTATTGTGTAAATTTAGGTCATGAGCTCATGTTTAGCTAAACAGCTGACATTGTAAAAGGCTTAAGTGTGAACGCTCGTAAGCTTCAGGAGAAAGTCGGCAAAGATTTTTTTGTGTCCCTCCGATGAGTTGCCCGCAAGGACCCCATTTTTTAGAAGTGTTGGTCCAATACTCCCTCTAGAGGCAGGGGATTCAGACAGGGCTGCTTTGCAACCCCCGATCTGGGGCAGCGGCTGTGGTCGACCTGTGGTCAGGGCAGGAGCCTCTCCGCGTTGGTCCCAGTGACCCATCTGCCTGCGAACTTCGGTCACCTGGCAGGAAGGTACGATGCCCAGTCCTATGGTTAGCTGTGCAGCGAGGTGTACTGTGAGGACACGTTCCAGACACACTTCAACAAAGAGGGCGGCCTGAGTGGAAATGTGAGTGTTTGGGAAGCTGTGCAGACAAAGAAGGCGCCCTTTGGCCTGGGCCAAATGCTTGTGACACTCCCCTGGTCCTGCCGGGCTCTGAGGGCCCTGCCCTGGGCCCCCTGCTCCCCTGCCCTTTGTTCAGTCACAGCAGAGATGGCCACACCCACTCCCTCAGTGAGGGCAGTGTTCCAACCTCCTTCAGCCCCACCCCCTCTCCGCAGGTTACCATGGACTACTGATGCTGCATTCTGAGGCCAGGGCGTTCCAAGAATGCCAAGGGCAGACATTATGACCTTCAATGATTTCCTCTTGTGTCAGTTTTGGTCAACTTTAGGAGCTAGGAAATGGTCCCCTTTACAGAAATGTTCAAATTTACTGGCATTTCATATATTCTCTGCTATAACATTGTCCTGATTCTTTCTGTATATTCTTTACATATGTTTATGTTTTCCTTAATCAAAGTGTGTCTTTTAAATCTTTTCAAAGAATATTCTTTGGACTTACTAAATCACCTCAATTTTATACGTTTTCTGTTGTATTAAGTTCTGCTCATATCTTTATTTATATTTTTTCTATGTTCTCAGGGTTTGTTGTTTTGATCATCTGATGTCAATTAAAACACTTGGTTATTCATTTTAATAAATCTTTTTAGTTATAAAGATTTGAACTTTTGAAGATTCCAGCTTACTTGTAAGTTTCTAAGGGTCAGGTCCTCTCCATTGTTGCTGGCCTAAGGCTTAGTTCACCATATAGCAATGTATATATTGACATATTTTCCCCTCGAGTTTCTGTGATTCCCTACATCTCACCTTTCTTTGCAGACAAGCCATTTGAAATACCCTTAACTTATTTCACAGCCAATAAGTCTTTGAAATAATGTGTATTTTTGAGAGAAATCTTCTTATATCATTAGGCAGAAAATCTGACCTGCCATAGTTTTCAAATCAGCATAATTTCACTCTTCTCAATGATTAATCTGTTGTATTACACAACCTTGGGTATTTAGCTTTATCAATGACATGTACTTTACAAATGTTTTAGAGATCCTACCAGTCTTTGAAAACATCCTTGTTGCTTTTTTCAGTTCCAGTTTTATGTATATTTTCTGCCTTGCACCTGATTATTCCAACATCTGATGGATGGCCTTGGGAAACTAATTCTCATATTGATTGTTTTTGCTGATTGTCTCCACTTGTAGCTGATTTCTTCATTATTGTGTAAATTTAGATCATGAGCTCATGTTTAGCTATACAGCTGACATTGTAACAGGCTTAAGTGTGAACGCTCGTAAGCTTCAGGAGAAAGTCGGCAAAGATTTATTTGTGTCCCTCCGATGAGTTGCCCGCAAGGATCCCATTTTTTAGAAGTGTTGGTCCAATACTCCCTCTAGAGGCAGGGGATTCAGACAGGGCTGCTTTGCGGCCCCCGATCGGGGGCAGCGGCTGTGGTGGACCTGTGGTCAGGGCAGGAGCCTCTCCGCGTTGGTCCCAGGGACGCATCTGCCTGCGAACTTCGGTCACCTGGCAGGAAGGTACGATGCCCAGTCCTATGGTTAGCTGTGCAGCGAGGTGTACTGCGAGGACACGTTCCACACACACTTCAACAAAGAGGGCGGCCTGAGTGGAAAGGTGAGTGTTTGGGAAGCTGTGCGGACAAAGAAGGCGCCCTTTGGCCTGGGCCAAATGCTTGTGACACACCCCTGGGCCTGCCAGACTCTGAGGGCCCTGCCCTGGGCCCCCTGCTCCCCTGCCCTTTGTTCAGTCACAGCAGAGATGGCCACACCCACTCCCTCAGTTAGGGCAGTGTTCCAACCTCCTTCAGCCCCGCCCCCTCTCCGCAGGTTACCATGGACTACCCATGCTGCATTCTGAGGCCAGGGCGTTCCGAGAATGCCAAGGGCAGACATGATGACCTTCAATGATTTCCTCTTGTGTCAGTTTTGGTCAACTTTAGGAGCTAGGAAATGGTCCCCTTTACAGAAATGTTCAAATTTACTGGCATTTCATATATTCTCTGCTATAACATTGTCCTGATTCTTTCTGTATATTCTTTACTTATGTTTTTGTTTTCCTTAATCAAAGTGTGTCTTTTAAATCTTTTCAAAGAATATTCTTTGGACTTACTAAATCACCTCAATTTTATACGTTTTCTGTTGTATTAAGTTCTGCTCATATCTTTATTTATATTTTTTCTATGTTCTCAGGGTTTGTTGTTTTGATCATCTGATGTCAATTAAAACACTTGGTTATTCATTTTAATAAATCTTTTTACTTATAAAGATTTGAACTTTTGAAGATTCCAGCTTACTTGTAAGTTTCTAAGGGTCTGGTCCTCTCCATTGTTGCTGGCCTAAGGCTTAGTTCACCATATAGCAATGTATATATTGACATATTTTCCCCTCGACTTTCTGTGATTCCCTACATCTCACCTTTCTTTGCAGACAAGCCATTTGAAATACCCTTCACTTATTTCACAGCCAATAAGTCTTTGAAATAATGTGTATTTTTTAGAGAAATCTTCTTATATCATTAGGCAGAAAATCTGACCTGCCATAGTTTTCAAAACAGCATAATTTCACTCTTCTCAATGATTAATCTGTTGTATTACACAACCTTTGAGTATTTAGCTTTATCAATGACATGTACTTTACAAATGTTTTAGAGATCCTACCAGTCTTTGAAAACATCCTTGTTCCTTGTTCCAGTTCCAGTTTTATGTATATATTCTGCCTTGCACCTGATTATTCCAACATCTGATGGGTGGCCTTGGGAAATTAATTCTCATATTGATTGTTTTTGCTGATTGTCTCCCCTTGTAGCTGATTTCTTCATTATTGTGTAAATTTAGATCATGAGCTCATGTTTAGCTAAACAGCTGACATTGTAAAAGGCTTAAGTGTGAACGCTCGTAAGCTTCAGGAGAAAGTCGGCAAAGATTTTTTTGTGTCCCTCCGATGAGTTGCCCGCAAGGACCCCATTTTTTAGAAGTGTTGGTCCAATACTCCCTCTAGAGGCAGGGGATTCAGACAGGGCTGCTTTGCAACCCCCGATCTGGGGCAGCGGCTGTGGTCGACCTGTGGTCAGGGCAGGAGCCTCTCCGCGTTGGTCCCAGGGACCCATCTGCCTACGAACTTCGGTCACCTGGCAGGAAGGTACGATGCCCAGTCCTATGGTTAGCTGTGCAGCGAGGTGTACTGCGAGGACACGTTCCACACACACTTCAACAAAGAGGGCGGCCTGAGTGGAAAGGTGAGTGTTTGGGAAGCTGTGCGGACAAAGAAGGTGCCCTTTGGCCTGGGCCAAATGCTTGTGACACACCCCTGGGCCTGCTGGCCTCTGAGGGCCCTGCCCTGGGCCCCCTGCTCCCCTGCCCTTTGTTCAGTCACAGCAGAGATGGCCACACCCACTCCCTCAGTGAGGGCAGTGTTCCAAACTCCTTCAGCCCCGCCCCCTCTCCGCAGGTTACCATGGACTACCGATGCTGCATTCTGAGGCCAGGGCGTTCCGAGAATGCCAAGGGCAGACATGATGACCTTCAATGATTTCCTCTTGTGTCAGTTTTGTTCAGCTTTAGGAGCTAGGAAATGGTCCCCTTTACAGAAATGTTCAAATTTACTGGCATTTCATATATTCTCTGCTATAACATTGTCCTGATTCTTTCTGTATATTCTTTACATATGTTTATGTTTTCCTTAATCAAAGTGTGTCTTTTAAATCTTTTCAAAGAATATTCTTTGGACTTACTAAATCACCTCAATTTTATACGTTTTCTGTTGTATTAAGTTCTGCTCATATCTTTATTTATATTTTTTCTATGTTCTCAGGGTTTGTTGTTTTGATCATCTGATGTCAATTAAAACACTTGGTTATTCATTTTAATAAATCTTTTTACTTATAAAGATTTGAACTTTTGAAGATTCCAGCTTACTTGTAAGTTTCTAAGGGTCAGGTCCTCTCCATTGTTGCTGGCCTAAGGCTTAGTTCACCATATAGCAATGTATATATTGACATATTTTCCCCTCGACTTTCTGTGATTCCCTACATCTCACCTTTCTTTGCAGAGAAGCCATTTGAAATACCCTTAACTTATTTCACAGCCAATAAGTCTTTGAAATAATGTGTATTTTTGAGAGAAATCTTCTTATATCATTAGGCAGAAAATCTGACCTGCCATAGTTTTCAAAACAGCATAATTTCACTCTTCTCAATGATTAATCTGTTGTATTACACAACCTTTGAGTATTTAGCTTTATCAATGACATGTACTTTACAAATGTTTTAGAGATCCTACCAGTCTTTGAAAACATCCTTGTTCCTTGTTCCAGTTCCAGTTTTATGTATATATTCTGCCTTGCACCTGATTATTCCAACATCTGATGGGTGGCCTTGGGAAACTAATTCTCATATTGATTGTTTTTGCTGATTGTCTTCCCTTGTATCTGATTTCTTCATTATTGTGTAAATTTAGATCATGAGCTCATGTTTAGCTAAACAGCTGACATTGTAAAAGGCTTAAGTGTGAACGCTCGTAAGCTTCAGGAGAAAGTCGGCAAAGATTTTTTTGTGTCCCTCCGATGAGTTGCCCGCAAGGACCCCATTTTTTAGAAGTGTTGGTCCAATACTCCCTCTAGAGGCAGGGGATTCAGACAGGGCTGCTTTGCAACCCCCGATCTGGGGCAGCGGCTGTGGTCGACCTGTAGTCAGGGCAGGAGCCTCTCCGCGTTGGTCCCAGTGAAACATCTGCCTGCGAACTTCGGTCACGGGGCAGGAAGGTACGATGCCCAGTCCTATGGTTAGCTGTGCAGCGAGGTGTACTGCGAGGACACGTTCCACACACACTTCAACAAAGAGGGCGGCCTGAGTGGAAATGTGAGTGTTTGGGAAGCTGTGCAGACAAAGAAGGCGCCCTTTGGCGTGGGCCAAATGCTTGTGACACTCCCCTGGTCCTGCCGGGCTCTGAGGGCCCTGCCCTGGGCCCCCTGCTCCCCTGCCCTTTGTTCAGTCACAGCAGAGATGGCCACACCCACTCCCTCAGTGAGGGCAGTGTTCCAACCTCCTTCAGCCCCACCCCCTCTCCGCAGGTTACCATGGACTACCGATGCTGCATTCTGAGGCCAGGGCGTTCCAAGAATGCCAAGGGCAGACATGATGACCTTCAATGATTTCCTCTTGTGTCAGTTTTGGTCAACTTTAGGAGCTAGGAAATGGTCCCCTTTACAGAAATGTTCAAATTTACTGGCATTTCATATATTCTCTGCTATAACATTGTCCTGATTCTTTCTGTATATTCTTTACATATGTTTATGTTTTCCTTAATCAAAGTGTGTCTTTTAAATCTTTTCAAAGAATATTCTTTGGACTTACTAAATCACCTCAATTTTATACGTTTTCTGTTGTATTAAGTTCTGCTCATATCTTTATTTATATTTTTTCTATGTTCTCAGGGTTTGTTGTTTTGATCATCTGATGTCAATTAAAACACTTGGTTATTCATTTTAATAAATCTTTTTACTTAGAAAGATTTGAACTTTTGAAGATTCCAGCTTACTTGTAAGTTTCTAAGGGTCAGGTCCTCTCCATTGTTGCTGGCCTAAGGCTTAGTTCACCATATAGCAATGTATATATTGACATATTTTCCCCTCGAGTTTCTGTGATTCCCTACATCTCACCTTTCTTTGCAGACAAGCCATTTGAAATACCCTTAACTTATTTCACAGCCAATAAGTCTTTGAAATAATGTGTATTTTTGAGAGAAATCTTCTTATATCATTAGGCAGAAAATCTGACCTGCCATAGTTTTCAAAACAGCATAATTTCACTCTTCTCAATGATTAATCTGTTGTATTACACAACCTTGGGTATTTAGCTTTATCAATGACATGTACTTTACAAATGTTTTAGAGATCCTACCAGTCTTTGAAAACATCCTTGTTGCTTTTTTCAGTTCCAGTTTTATGTATATTTTCTGCCTTGCACCTGATTATTCCAACATCTGATGGATGGCCTTGGGAAACTAATTCTCATATTGATTGTTTTTGCTGATTGTCTCCACTTGTAGCTGATTTCTTCATTATTGTGTAAATTTAGATCATGAGCTCATGTTTAGCTATACAGCTGACATTGTAACAGGCTTAAGTGTGAACGCTCGTAAGCTTCAGGAGAAAGTCGGCAAAGATTTATTTGTGTCCCTCCGATGAGTTGCCCGCAAGGACCCCATTTTTTAGAAGTGTTGGTCCAATACTCCCTCTAGAGGCAGGGGATTCAGACAGGGCTGCTTTGCGGCCCCCGATCGGGGGCAGCGGCTGTGGTGGACCTGTGGTCAGGGCAGGAGCCTCTCCGCGTTGGTCCCAGGGACGCATCTGCCTGCGAACTTCGGTCACCTGGCAGGAAGGTACGATGCCCAGTCCTATGGTTAGCTGTGCAGCGAGGTGTACTGCGAGGACACGTTCCACACACACTTCAACAAAGAGGGCGGCCTGAGTGGAAAGGTGAGTGTTTGGGAAGCTGTGCGGACAAAGAAGGCGCCCTTTGGCCTGGGCCAAATGCTTGTGCCACACCCATGGGCGTGCTGGCCTCTGAGGGCCCTGCCCTGGGCCCCCTGCTCCCCTGCCCTTTGTTCAGTCACAGCAGAGATGGCCACACCCACTCCCTCAGTGAGGGCAGTGTTCCAACCTCCTTCAGCCCCGCCCCCTCTCCGCAGGTTACCATGGACTACCCATGCTGCATTCTGAGGCCAGGGCGTTCCGAGAATGCCAAGGGCAGACATGATGACCTTCAATGATTTCCTCTTGTGTCAGTTTTGGTCAACTTTAGGAGCTAGGAAATGGTCCCCTTTACAGAAATGTTCAAATTTACTGGCATTTCATATATTCTCTGCTATAACATTGTCCTGATTCTTTCTGTATATTCTTTACTTATGTTTTTGTTTTCCTTAATCAAAGTGTGTCTTTTAAATCTTTTCAAAGAATATTCTTTGGACTTACTAAATCACCTCAATTTTATACGTTTTCTGTTGTATTAAGTTCTGCTCATATCTTTATTTATATTTTTTCTATGTTCTCAGGGTTTGTTGTTTTGATCATCTGATGTCAATTAAAACACTTGGTTATTCATTTTAATAAATCTTTTTACTTATAAAGATTTGAACTTTTGAAGATTCCAGCTTACTTGTAAGTTTCTAAGGGTCATGTCCTCTCCATTGTTGCTGGCCTAAGGCTTAGTTCACCATATAGCAATGTATATATTGACATATTTTCCCCTCGAGTTTCTGTGATTCCCTACATCTCACCTTTCTTTGCAGACAAGCCATTTGAAATACCCTTCACTTATTTCACAGCCAATAAGTCTTTGAAATAATGTGTATTTTTGAGAGAAATCTTCTTATATCATTAGGCAGAAAATCTGACCTGCCATAGTTTTCAAAACAGCATAATTTCACTCTTCTCAATGATTAATCTGTTGTATTACACAACCTTTGAGTATTTAGCTTTATCAATGACATGTACTTTACAAATGTTTTAGAGATCCTACCAGTCTTTGAAAACATCCTTGTTCCTTGTTCCAGTTCCAGTTTTATGTATATATTCTGCCTTGCACCTGATTATTCCAACATCTGATGGGTGGCCTTGGGAAATTAATTCTCATATTGATTGTTTTTGCTGATTGTCTCCCCTTGTAGCTGATTTCTTCATTATTGTGTAAATTTAGATCATGTGCTCATGTTTAGCTAAACAGCTGACATTGTAAAAGGCTTAAGTGTGAACGCTCGTAAGCTTCAGGAGAAAGTCGGCAAAGATTTTTTTGTGTCCCTCAGATGAGTTGCCCGCAAGGACCCCATTTTTTAGAAGTGTTGGTCCAATACTCCCTCTAGAGGCAGGGGATTCAGACAGGGCTGCTTTGCAACCCCCGATCTGGGGCAGCGGCTGTGGTCGACCTGTGGTCAGGGCAGGAGCCTCTCCGCGTTGGTCCCAGGGACCCATCTGCCTACGAACTTCGGTCACCCGGCAGGAAGGTACGATGCCCAGTCCTATGGTTATCTGTGCAGCGAGGTGTACTGCGAGGACACGTTCCACACACACTTCAACAAAGAGGGCGGCCTGAGTGGAAAGGTGAGTGTTTGGGAAGCTGTGCGGACAAAGAAGGTGCCCTTTGGCCTGGGCCAAATGCTTGTGACACACCCCTGGGCCTGCTGGCCTCTGAGGGCCCTGCCCTGGGCCCCCTGCTCCCCTGCCCTTTGTTCAGTCACAGCAGAGATGGCCACACCCACTCCCTCAGTGAGGGCAGTGTTCCAAACTCCTTCAGCCCCGCCCCCTCTCCGCAGGTTACCATGGACTACCGATGCTGCATTCTGAGGCCAGGGCGTTCCGAGAATGCCAAGGGCAGACATGATGACCTTCAATGATTTCCTCTTGTGTCAGTTTTGTTCAGCTTTAGGAGCTAGGAAATGGTCCCCTTTACAGAAATGTTCAAATTTACTGGCATTTCATATATTCTCTGCTATAACATTGTCCTGATTCTTTCTGTATATTCTTTACATATGTTTATGTTTTCCTTAATCAAAGTGTGTCTTTTAAATCTTTTCAAAGAATATTCTTTGGACTTACTAAATCACCTCAATTTTATACGTTTTCTGTTGTATTAAGTTCTGCTCATATCTTTATTGTTATTTTTTCTATGTTCTCAGGGTTTGTTGTTTTGATCATCTGATGTCAATTAAAACACTTGGTTATTCATTTTAATAAATCTTTTTACTTAGAAAGATTTGAACTTTTGAAGATTCCAGCTTACTTGTAAGTTTCTAAGGGTCAGGTCCTCTCCATTGTTGCTGGCCTAAGGCTTAGTTCACCATATAGCAATGTATATATTGACATATTTTCCCCTCGACTTTCTGTGATTCCCTACATCTCACCTTTCTTTGCAGACAAGCCATTTGAAATACCCTTAACTTATTTCACAGCCAATAAGTCTTTGAAATAATGTGTATTTTTGAGAGAAATCTTCTTATATCATTAGGCAGAAAATCTGACCTGCCATAGTTTTCAAAACAGCATAATTTCACTCTTCTCAATGATTAATCTGTTGTATTACACAACCTTGGGTATTTAGCTTTATCAATGACATGTACTTTACAAATGTTTTAGAGATCCTACCAGTCTTTGAAAACATCCTTGTTGCTTTTTTCAGTTCCAGTTATGTATATTTTCTGCCTTGCACCTGATTATTCCAACATCTGATGGATGGCCTTGGGAAACTAATTCTCATATTGATTGTTTTTGCTGATTGTCTCCACTTGTAGCTGATTTCTTCATTATTGTGTAAATTTAGATCATGAGCTCATGTTTAGCTATACAGCTGACATTGTAACAGGCTTAAGTGTGAACGCTCGTAAGCTTCAGGAGAAAGTCGGCAAAGATTTATTTGTGTCCCTCCGATGAGTTGCCCGCAAGGACCCCATTTTTTAGAAGTGTTGGTCCAATAATCCCTCTAGAGGCAGGGGATTCAGACAGGGCTGCTTTGCGGCCCCCGATCGGGGGCAGCGGCTGTGGTGGACCTGTGGTCAGGGCAGGAGCCTCTCCGCGTTGGTCCCAGGGACGCATCTGCCTGCGAACTTCGGTCACCTGGCAGGAAGGTACGATGCCCAGTCCTATGGTTAGCTGTGCAGCGAGGTGTACTGCGAGGACACGTTCCACACACACTTCAACAAAGAGGGCGGCCTGAGTGGAAAGGTGAGTGTTTGGGAAGCTGTGCGGACAAAGAAGGCGCCCTTTGGCCTGGGCCAAATGCTTGTGACACACCCCTGGGCCTGCCAGACTCTGAGGGCCCTGCCCTGGGCCCCCTGCTCCCCTGCCCTTTGTTCAGTCACAGCAGAGATGGCCACACCCACTCCCTCAGTGAGGGCAGTGTTCCAACCTCCTTCAGCCCCGCCCCCTCTCCGCAGGTTACCATGGACTACCCATGCTGCATTCTGAGGCCAGGGCGTTCCGAGAATGCCAAGGGCAGACATGATGACCTTCAATGATTTCCTCTTGTGTCAGTTTTGGTCAACTTTAGGAGCTAGGAAATGGTCCCCTTTACAGAAATGTTCAAATTTACTGGCATTTCATATATTCTCTGCTATAACATTGTCCTGATTCTTTCTGTATATTCTTTACTTATGTTTTTGTTTTCCTTAATCAAAGTGTGTCTTTTAAATCTTTTCAAAGAATATTCTTTGGACTTACTAAATCACCTCAATTTTATACGTTTTCTGTTGTATTAAGTTCTGCTCATATCTTTATTTATATTTTTTCTATGTTCTCAGGGTTTGTTGTTTTGATCATCTGATGTCAATTAAAACACTTGGTTATTCATTTTAATAAATCTTTTTACTTATAAAGATTTGAACTTTTGAAGATTCCAGCTTACTTGTAAGTTTCTAAGGGTCAGGTCCTCTCCATTGTTGCTGGCCTAAGGCTTAGTTCACCATATAGCAATGTATATATTGACATATTTTCCCCTCGACCTTCTGTGATTCCCTACATCTCACCTTTCTTTGCAGACAAGCCATTTGAAATACCCTTCACTTATTTCACAGCCAATAAGTCTTTGAAATAATGTGTATTTTTGAGAGAAATCTTCTTATATCATTAGGCAGAAAATCTGACCTGCCATAGTTTTCAAAACAGCATAATTTCACTCTTCTCAATGATTAATCTGTTGTATTACACAACCTTTGAGTATTTAGCTTTATCAATGACATGTACTTTACAAATGTTTTAGAGATCCTACCAGTCTTTGAAAACATCCTTGTTCCTTGTTCCAGTTCCAGTTTTATGTATATATTCTGCCTTGCACCTGATTATTCCAACATCTGATGGGTAGCCTTGGGAAATTAATTCTCATATTGATTGTTTTTGCTGATTGTCTCCCCTTGTAGCTGATTTCTTCATTATTGTGTAAATTTAGATCATGAGCTCATGTTTAGCTAAACAGCTGACATTGTAAAAGGCTTAAGTGTGAACGCTCGTAAGCTTCAGGAGAAAGTCGGCAAAGATTTTTTTGTGTCCCTCCGATGAGTTGCCCGCAAGGACCCCATTTTTTAGAAGTGTTGGTCCAATACTCCCTCTAGAGGCAGGGGATTCAGACAGGGCTGATTTGCAACCCCCGATCTGGGGCAGCGGCTGTGGTCGACCTGTGGTCAGGGCAGGAGACTCTCCGCGTTGGTCCCAGGGACCCATCTGCCTACGAACTTCGGTCACCTGGCAGGAAGGCACGATGCCCAGTCCTATGGTTAGCTGTGCAGCGAGGTGTGCTGCGAGGACACGTTCCACACACACTTCAACAAAGAGGGCGGCCTGAGTGGAAATGTGAGTGTTTGGGAAGCTGTGCAGACAAAGAAGGCGCCCTTTGGCCTGGGCCAAATGCTTGTGACACTCCCCTGGTCCTGCCGGGCTCTGAGGGCACTGCCCTGGGCCCCCTGCTCGCCTGCCCTTTGTTCAGTCACAACAGAGATGGCCACACCCACTCCCTCAGTGAGGGCAGTGTTCCAACCTCCTTCAGCCCCGCCCCCTCTCCGCAGGTTACCATGGACTACCGATGCTGCATTCTGAGGCCAGGGCGTTCCGAGAATGCCAAGGGCAGACATGATGACCTTCAATGATTTCCTCTTGTGTCAGTTTTGGTCAACTTTAGGAGCTAGGAAATGGTCCCCTTTACAGAAATGTTCAAATTTACTGGCATTTCATATATTCTCTGCTATAACATTGTCCTGATTCTTTCTGTATATTCTTTACTTATGTTTTTGTTTTCCTTAATCAAAGTGTGTCTTTTAAATCTTTTCAAAGAATATTCTTTGGACTTACTAAATCACCTCAATTTTATACGTTTTCTGTTGTATTAAGTTCTGCTCATATCTTTATTTATATTTTTTCTATGTTCTCAGGGTTTGTTGTTTTGATCATCTGATGTCAATTAAAACACTTGGTTATTCATTTTGATAAACCTTTTTACTTAGAAAGATTTGAACTTTTGAAGATTCCAGCTTACTTGTAAGTTTCTAAGGGTCAGGTCCTCTCCATTGTTGCTGGCCTAAGGCTTAGTTCACCATATAGCAATGTATATATTGACATATTTTCCCCTCGACTTTCTGTGATTCCCTACATCTCACCTTTCTTTGCAGACAAGCCATTTGAAATACCCTTAACTTATTTCACAGCCAATAAGTCTTTGAAATAATGTGTATTTTTGAGAGAAATCTTCTTATATCATTAGGCAGAAAATGTGACCTGCCATAGTTTTCAAAACAGCATAATTTCACTCTTCTCAATGATTAATCTGTTGTATTACACAACCTTTGAGTATTTAGCTTTATCAATGACATGTACTTTACAAATGTTTTAGAGATCCTATCAGTCTTAATAAACATCCTTGTTCCTTGTTTCAGTTCCAGTTTTATGTATATTTTCTGCATTGCACCTGATTATTCCAACATCTGATGGATGGCCTTGGGAAACTAATTCTCATATTGATTGTTTTTGCTGATTGTCTCCCCTTGTAGCTGATTTCTTCATTATTGTGTAAATTTAGATCATGAGCTCATGTTTAGCTATACAGCTGACATTGTAACAGGCTTAAGTGTGAACGCTCGTAAGCTTCAGGAGAAAGTCGGCAAAGATTTTGTTGTGTCCCTCCGATGAGTTGCCCGCAAGGACCACATTTTTTAGAAGTGTTGGTCCAATACTCCCTCTAGAGGCAGGGGATTCAGACAGGGCTGCTTTGCGGCCCCCGATCGGGGGCAGCGGCTGTGGTCGACCTGTGGTCAGGGCAGGAGCCTCTCCGCGTTGGTCCCAGGGACCCATCTGCCTGCGAACTTCGGTCACCTGGCAGGAAGGTACGATGCCCAGTCCTATGGTTAGCTGTGCAGCGAGGTGTACTGCGAGGACACGTTCCACACACACTTCAACAAAGAGGGCGGCCTGAGTGGAAAGGTGAGTGTTTGGGAAGCTGTGTGGACAAAGAAGGCGCCCTTTGGCCTGGGCCAAATGCTTGTGACACACCCCTGGGCCTGCCGGCCTCTGAGGGCCCTGCCCTGGGCCCCCTGCTCCCCTGCCCTTTGTTCAGTCACAGCAGAGATGCTCACACCCACTCCCTCAGTGAGGGCAGTGTTCCAACCTCCTTCAGCCCCGCCCCATCTCCGCAGGTTACCATGGACTACCGATGCTGCATTCTGAGGCCAGGGCGTTCCGAGAATGCCAAGGGCAGACATGATGACCTTCAATGATTTCCTCTTGTGTCAGTTTTGGTCAACTTTAGGAGCTAGGAAATGGTCCCCTTTACAGAAATGTTCAACTTTACTGGCATTTCATATATTCTCTGCTATAACATTGTCCTGATTCTTTCTGTATATTCTTTACTTATGTTTTTGTTTTCCTTAATCAAAGTGTGTCTTTTAAATCTTTTCAAAGAATATTCTTTGGACTTACTAAATCACCTCAATTTTATACGTTTTCTGTTGTATTAAGTTCTGCTCATATCTTTATTTATATTTTTTCTATGTTCTCAGGGTTTGTTGTTTTGATCATCTGATGTCAATTAAAACACTTGGTTATTCATTTTAATAAATCTTTTTACTTATAAAGATTTGAACTTTTGAAGATTCCAGCTTACTTGTAAGTTTCTAAGGGTCAGGTCCTCTCCATTGTTGCTGGCCTAAGGCTTAGTTCACCATATAGCAATGTATATATTGACATATTTTCCCCTCGACTTTCTGTGATTCCCTACATCTCACCTTTCTTTGCAGACAAGCCATTTGAAATACCCTTAACTTATTTCACAGCCAATAAGTCTTTGAAATAATGTGTATTTTTGAGAGAAATCTTCTTATACCATTAGGCAGAAAATCTGACCTGCCATAGTTTTCAAAACAGCATAATTTCACTCTTCTCAATGATTAGTCTGTTGTATTACACAACCTTTGAGTATTTAGCTTTATCAATGACATGTACTTTACAAATGTTTTAGAGATCCTACCAGTCTTTGAAAACATCCTTGTTCCTTGTTCCAGTTCCAGTTTTATGTATATATTCTGCCTTGCACCTGATTATTCCAACATCTGATGGGTGGCCTTGGGAAACTAATTCTCATATTGATTGTTTTTGCTGATTGTCTCCCCTTGTAGCTGATTTCTTCATTATTGTGTAAATTTAGATCATGAGCTCATGTTTAGCTAAACAGCTGACATTGTAAAAGGCTTAAGTGTGAACGCTCGTAAGCTTCAGGAGAAAGTCGGCAAAGATTTTTTTGTGTCCCTCCGATGAGTTGCCCGCAAGGACCCCATTTTTTAGAAGTGTTGGTCCAATCCTCCCTCTAGAGGCAGGGGATTCAGACAGGGCTGCTTTGCAACCCCCGATCTGGGGCAGCGGCTGTGGTCGACCTGTGGTCAGGGCAGGAGCCTCTCCGCGTTGGTCCCAGTGACCCATCTGCCTGCGAACTTCGGTCAACTGGCAGGAAGGTACGATGCCCAGTCCTATGGTTAGCTGTGCAGCGAGGTGTACTGCGAGGACACGTTCCACACACACTTCAACAAAGAGGGCGGCCTGAGTGGAAAGGTGAGTGTTTGGGAAGCTGTGCAGACAAAGAAGGCGCCCTTTGGCCTGGGCCAAATGCTTGTGACACTACCCTGGTCCTGCCGGGCTCTGAGGGCCCTGCCCTGGGACCCCTGCTCCCCTGCCCTTTGTTCAGTCACAGCAGAGATGGCCACACCCACTCCCTCAGTGAGGGCAGTGTTCCAAACTCCTTCAGCCCCGCCCCCTCTCCGCAGGTTACCATGGACTACCGATGCTGCATTCTGAAGCCAGGGCGTTCCAAGAATGCCAAGGGCAGACATGATGACCTTCAATGATTGCCTCTTGTGTCAGTTTTGGTCAACTTTAGGAGCTAGGAAATGGTCCCCTTTACAGAAATGTTCAACTTTACTGGCATTTCATATATTCTCTGCTATAACATTGTCCTGATTCTTTCTGTATATTCTTTACATATGTTTATGTTTTCCTTAATCAAAGTGTGTCTTTTAAATCTTTTCAAAGAATATTCTTTGGACTTACTAAATCACCTCAATTTTATACGTTTTCTGTTGTATTAAGTTCTGCTCATATCTTTATTTATATTTTTTCTATGTTCTCACGGTTTGTTGTTTTGATCATCTGATGTCAATTAAAACACTTGGTTATTCATTTTAATAAATCTTTTTACTTATAAAGATTTGAACTTTTGAAGATTCCAGCTTACTTGTAAGTTTCTAAGGGTCAGGTCCTCTCCATTGTTGCTGGCCTAAGGCTTAGTTCACCATATAGCAATGTATATATTGACATATTTTCCCCTCGACTTTCTGTGATTCCCTACATCTCACCTTTCTTTGCAGACAAGCCATTTGAAATACCCTTCACTTATTTCACAGCCAATAAGTCTTTGAAATAATGTGTATTTTTGAGAGAAATCTTCTTATATCATTAGGCAGAAAATCTGACCTGCCATAGTTTTCAAAACAGCATAATTTCACTCTTCTCAATGATTAATCTGTTGTATTACACAACCTTTGAGTATTTAGCTTTATCAATGACATGTACTTTACAAATGTTTTAGAGATCCTACCAGTCTTTGAAAACATCCTTGTTCCTTGTTCCAGTTCCAGTTTTATGTATATATTCTGCCTTGCACCTGATTATTCCAACATCTGATGGGTGGCCTTGGGAAACTAATTCTCATATTGATTGTTTTTGCTGATTGTCTCCCCTTGTAGCTGATTTCTTCATTATTGTGTAAATTTAGATCATGAGCTCATGTTTAGCTAAACAGCTGACATTGTAAAAGGCTTAAGTGTGAACGCTCGTAAGCTTCAGGAGAAAGTCGGCAAAGATTTTTTTGTGTCCCTCCAATGAGTTGCCCGCAAGGACCCCATTTTTTAGAAGTGTTGGTCCAATACTCCCTCTAGAGGCAGGGGATTCAGACAGGGCTGCTTTGCAACCCCCGATCTGGGGCAGCGGCTGTGGTCGACTTGTGGTCAGGGCAGGAGCCTCTCCGCGTTGGTCCCAGTGACCCATCTGCCTGCGAACTTCGGTCACCTGGCAGGAAGGTACGATGCCCAGTCCTATGGTTAGCTGTGCAGCGAGGTGTACTGCGAGGACACGTTCCACACACACTTCAACAAAGAGGGCGGCCTGAGTGGAAAAGTGAGTGTTTGGCAAGCTTTGCAGACAAAGAAGGCGCCCTTTGGCCTGGGCCAAATTCTTGTGACACTCCCCTGGTCCTGCCGGGCTCTGAGGGCCCTGCCCTGGGCCCCCTGCTCGCCTGCCCTTTGTTCAGTCACAACAGAGATGGCCACACCCACTCCCTCAGTGAGGGCAGTGTTCCAACCTCCTTCAGCCCCACCCCCTCTCCGCAGGTTACCATGGACTACCGATGCTGCATTCTGAGGCCAGGGCGTTCCAAGAATGCCAAGGGCAGACATGATGACCTTCAATGATTTCCTCTTGTGTCAGTTTTGGTCAACTTTAGGAGCTAGGAAATGGTCCCCTTTACAGAAATGTTCAAATTTACTGGCATTTCATATATTCTCTGCTATAACATTGTCCTGATTCTTTCTGTATATTCTTTACATATGTTTATGTTTTCCTTAATCAAAGTGTGTCTTTTAAATCTTTTCAAAGAATATTCTTTGGACTTACTAAATCACCTCAATTTTATACGTTTTCTGTTGTATTAAGTTCTGCTCATATCTTTATTTATATTTTTTCTATGTTCTCAGGGTTTGTTGTTTTGATCATCTGATGTCAATTAAAACACTTGGTTATTCATTTTAATAAACCTTTTTACTTAGAAAGATTTGAACTTTTGAAGATTCCAGCTTACTTGTAAGTTTCTAAGGGTCATGTCCTCTCCATTGTTGCTGGCCTAAGGCTTAGTTCACCATATAGCAATGTATATATTGACATATTTTCCCCTCGACTTTCTGTGATTCCCTACATCTCACCTTTCTTTGCAGACAAGCCATTTGAAATACCCTTAACTTATTTCACAGCCAATAAGTCTTTGAAATAATGTGTATTTTTGAGAGAAATCTTCTTATATCATTAGGCAGAAAATCTGACCTGCCATAGTTTTCAAAACAGCATAATTTCACTCTTCTCAATGATTAATCTGTTGTATTACACAACCTTTGAGTATTTAGCTTTATCAATGACATGTACTTTACAAATGTTTTAGAGATCCTATCAGTCTTAATAAACATCCTTGTTCCTTGTTTCAGTTCCAGTTTTATGTATATTTTCTGCATTGCACCTGATTATTCCAACATCTGATGGGTGGCCTTGGGAAACTAATTCTCATATTGATTGTTTTTGCTGATTGTCTCCCCTTGTAGCTGATTTCTTCATTATTGTGTAAATTTAGATCATGAGCTCATGTTTAGCTATACAGCTGACATTGTAACAGGCTTAAGTGTGAACGCTCGTAAGCTTCAGGAGAAAGTCGGCAAAGATTTTGTTGTGTCCCTCCGATGAGTTGCCCGCAAGGACCACATTTTTTAGAAGTGTTGGTCCAATACTCCCTCTAGAGGCAGGGGATTCAGACAGGGCTGCTTTGCGGCCCCCGATCGGGGGCAGCGGCTGTGGTCGACCTGTGGTCAGGGCAGGAGACTCTCCGCGTTGGTCCCAGGGACCCATCTGCCTGCGAACTTCGGTCACCTGGCAGGAAGGTACGATGCCCAGTCCTATGGTTAGCTGTGCAGCGAGGTGTACTGCGAGGACACGTTCCACACACACTTCAACAAAGAGGGCGGCCTGAGTGGAAAGGTGAGTGTTTGGGAAGCTGTGTGGACAAAGAAGGCGCCCTTTGGCCTGGGCCAAATGCTTGTGACACACCCCTGGGCCTGCCGGCCTCTGAGGGCCCTGCCCTGGGCCCCCTGCTCCCCTGCCCTTTGTTCAGTCACAGCAGAGATGCTCACACCCACTCCCTCAGTGAGGGCAGTGTTCCAACCTCCTTCAGCCCCGCCCCATCTCCGCAGGTTACCATGGACTACCCATGCTGCATTCTGAGGCCAGGGCGTTCCGAGAATGCCAAGGGCAGACATGATGACCTTCAATGATTTCCTCTTGTGTCAGTTTTGGTCAACTTTAGGAGCTAGGAAATGGTCCCCTTTACAGAAATGTTCAACTTTACTGGCATTTCATATATTCTCTGCTATAACATTGTCCTGATTCTTTCTGTATATTCTTTACTTATGTTTTTGTTTTCCTTAATCAAAGTGTGTCTTTTAAATCTTTTCAAAGAATATTCTTTGGACTTACTAAATCACCTCAATTTTATACGTTTTCTGTTGTATTAAGTTCTGCTCATATCTTTATTTATATTTTTTCTATGTTCTCAGGGTTTGTTGTTTTGATCATCTGATGTCAATTAAAACACTTGGTTATTCATTTTAATAAATCTTTTTACTTATAAAGATTTGAACTTTTGAAGATTCCAGCTTACTTGTAAGTTTCTAAGGGTCAGGTCCTCTCCATTGTTGCTGGCCTAAGGCTTAGTTCACCATATAGCAATGTATATATTGACATATTTTCCCCTCGACTTTCTGTGATTCCCTACATCTCACCTTTCTTTGCAGACAAGCCATTTGAAATACCCTTAACTTATTTCACAGCCAATAAGTCTTTGAAATAATGTGTATTTTTGAGAGAAATCTTCTTATACCATTAGGCAGAAAATCTGACCTGCCATAGTTTTCAAAACAGCATAATTTCACTCTTCTCAATGATTAGTCTGTTGTATTACACAACCTTTGAGTATTTAGCTTTATCAATGACATGTACTTTACAAATGTTTTAGAGATCCTACCAGTCTTTGAAAACATCCTTGTTCCTTGTTCCAGTTCCAGTTTTATGTATATATTCTGCCTTGCACCTGATTATTCCAACATCTGATGGGTGGCCTTGGGAAACTAATTCTCATATTGATTGTTTTTGCTGATTGTCTCCCCTTGTATCTGATTTCTTCATTATTGTGTAAATTTAGATCATGAGCTCATGTTTAGCTAAACAGCTGACATTGTAAAAGGCTTAAGTGTGAACGCTCGTAAGCTTCAGGAGAAAGTCGGCAAAGATTTTTTTGTGTCCCTCCGATGAGTTGCCCGCAAGGACCCCATTTTTTAGAAGTGTTGGTCCAATACTCCCTCTAGAGGCAGGGGATTCAGACAGGGCTGCTTTGCAACCCCCGATCTGGGGCAGCGGCTGTGGTCGACCTGTGGTCAGGGCAGGAGCCTCTCCGCGTTGGTCCCAGTGACCCATCTGCCTGCGAACTTCGGTCACCTGGCAGGAAGGTACGATGCCCAGTCCTATGGTTAGCTGTGCAGCGAGGTGTACTGCGAGGACACGTTCCACACACACTTCAACAAAGAGGGCGGCCTGAGTGGAAATGTGAGTGTTTGGGAAGCTGTGCAGACAAAGAAGGCGCCCTTTGGCCTGGGCCAAATGCTTGTGACACTACCCTGGTCCTGCCGGGCTCTGAGGGCCCTGCCCTGGGACCCCTGCTCCCCTGCCCTTTGTTCAGTCACAGCAGAGATGGCCACACCCACTCCCTCAGTGAGGGCAGTGTTCCAAACTCCTTCAGCCCCGCCCCCTCTCCGCAGGTTACCATGGACTACCGATGCTGCATTCTGAAGCCAGGGCGTTCCAAGAATGCCAAGGGCAGACATGATGACCTTCAATGATTGCCTCTTGTGTCAGTTTTGGTCAACTTTAGGAGCTAGGAAATGGTCCCCTTTACAGAAATGTTCAACTTTACTGGCATTTCATATATTCTCTGCTATAACATTGTCCTGATTCTTTCTGTATATTCTTTACATATGTTTATGTTTTCCTTAATCAAAGTGTGTCTTTTAAATCTTTTCAAAGAATATTCTTTGGACTTACTAAATCACCTCAATTTTATACGTTTTCTGTTGTATTAAGTTCTGCTCATATCTTTATTTATATTTTTTCTATGTTCTCAGGGTTTGTTGTTTTGATCATCTGATGTCAATTAAAACACTTGGTTATTCATTTTAATAAATCTTTTTACTTATAAAGATTTGAACTTTTGAAGATTCCAGCTTACTTGTAAGTTTCTAAGGGTCAGGTCCTCTCCATTGTTGCTGGCCTAAGGCTTAGTTCACCATATAGCAATGTATATATTGACATATTTTCCCCTCGACTTTCTGTGATTCCCTACATCTCACCTTTCTTTGCAGACAAGCCATTTGAAATACCCTTCACTTATTTCACAGCCAATAAGTCTTTGAAATAATGTGTATTTTTGAGAGAAATCTTCTTATATCATTAGGCAGAAAATCTGACCTGCCATAGTTTTCAAAACAGCATAATTTCACTCTTCTCAATGATTAATCTGTTGTATTACACAACCTTTGAGTATTTAGCTTTTTCAATGACATGTACTTTACAAATGTTTTAGAGATCCTACCAGTCTTAGTAAACATCCTTGTTCCTTGTTTCAGTTCCAGTTTTATGTATATTTTCTGCCTTGCACCTGATTATTCCAACATCTGATGGATGGCCTTGGGAAACTAATTCTCATATTGATTGTTTTTGCTGATTGTCTCCACTTGTAGCTGATTTCTTCATTATTGTGTAAATTTAGATCATGAGCTCATGTTTAGCTAAACAGCTGACATTGTAACAGGCTTAAGTGTGAACGCTCGTAAGCTTCAGAAGAAAGTCGGCAAAGATTTATTTGTGTCCCTCCGATGAGTTGCCCGCAAGGACCCCATTTTTTAGAAGTGTTGGTCCAATACTCCCTCTAGAGGCAGAGGATTCAGACAGGGCTGTTTTGCGGCCCCTGATCGGGGGCAGCGGCTGTGGTCGACCTGTGGTCAGGGCAGGAGCCTCTCCGCGTTGGTCCCAGGGACCCATCTGCCTGCGAACTTCAGTCACCTGGCAGGAAGGTACGATGCCCAGTCCTATGGTTAGCTGTGCAGCGAGGTGTACTGCGAGGACACGTTCCACACACACTTCAACAAAGAGGGCGGCCTGAGTGGAAAGGTGAGTGTTTGGGAAGCTGTGCGGACAAAGAAGGTGCCCTTTGGCCTGGGCCAAATGCTTGTGACACACCCCTGGGCCTGCTGGCCTCTGAGGGCCCTGCCCTGGGCCCCCTGCTCCCCTGCCCTTTGTTCAGTCACAGCAGAGATGGCCACACCCACTCCCTCAGTGAGGGCAGTGTTCCAAACTCCTTCAGCCCCACCCCCTCTCCGCAGGTTACCATGGACTACCGATGCTGCATTCTGAGGCCAGGGCGTTCCGAGAATGCCAAGGGCAGACATGATGACCTTCAATGATTTCCTCTTGTGTCAGTTTTGTTCAGCTTTACGAGCTAGGAAATGGTCCCCTTTACAGAAATGTTCAAATTTACTGGCATTTCATATATTCTCTGCTATAACATTGTCCTGATTCTTTCTGTATATTCTTTACATATGTTTATGTTTTCCTTAATCAAAGTGTGTCTTTTAAATCTTTTCAAAGAATATTCTTTGGACTTACTAAATCACCTCAATTTTATACGTTTTCTGTTGTATTAAGTTCTGCTCATATCTTTATTTATATTTTTTCTATGTTCTCAGGGTTTGTTGTTTTGATCATCTGATGTCAATTAAAACACTTGGTTATTCATTTTAATAAATCTTTTTACTTATAAAGATTTGAACTTTTGAAGATTCCAGCTTACTTGTAAGTTTCTAAGGGTCAGGTCCTCTCCATTGTTGCTGGCCTAAGGCTTAGTTCACCATATAGCAATGTATATATTGACATATTTTCCCCTCGACTTTCTGTGATTCCCTACATCTCACCTTTCTTTGCAGACAAGCCATTTGAAATACCCTTAACTTATTTCACAGCCAATAAGTCTTTGAAATAATGTGTATTTTTGAGAGAAATCTTCTTATATCATTAGGCAGAAAATCTGACCTGCCATAGTTTTCAAAACAGCATAATTTCACTCTTCTCAATGATTAATCTGTTGTATTACACAACCTTTGAGTATTTAGCTTTATCAATGACATGTACTTTACAAATGTTTTAGAGATCCTACCAGTCTTTGAAAACATCCTTGTTCCTTGTTCCAGTTCCAGTTTTATGTATATATTCTGCCTTGCACCTGATTATTCCAACATCTGATGGGTGGCCTTGGGAAACTAATTCTCATATTGATTGTTTTTGCTGATTGTCTTCCCTTGTATCTGATTTCTTCATTATTGTGTAAATTTAGATCATGAGCTCATGTTTAGCTAAACAGCTGACATTGTAAAAGGCTTAAGTGTGAACGCTCGTAAGCTTCAGGAGAAAGTCGGCGAAGATTTTTTTGTGTCCCTCCGATGAGTTGCCCGCAAGGACCCCATTTTTTAGAAGTGTTGGTCCAATACTCCCTCTAGAGGCAGGGGATTCAGACAGGGCTGCTTTGCAACCCCCGATCTGGGGCAGCGGCTGTGGTCGACCTGTGGTCAGGGCAGGAGCCTCTCCGCGTTGGTCCCAGTGACCCATCTGCCTGCGAACTTCGGTCACGGGGCAGGAAGGTACGATGCCCAGTCCTATGGTTAGCTGTGCAGCGAGGTGTACTGCGAGGACACGTTCCACACACACTTCAACAAAGAGGGCGGCCTGAGTGGAAATGTGAGTGTTTGGGAAGCTGTGCAGACAAAGAAGGCGCCCTTTGGCCTGGGCCAAATGCTTGTGACACTCCCCTGGTCCTGCCGGGCTCTGAGGGCCCTGACCTGTGCCCCCTGCTCCCCTGCCCTTTGTTCAGTCACAGCAGAGATGGCCACACCCACTCCCTCAGTGAGGGCCGTGTTCCAACCTCCTTCAGCCCCACCCCCTCTCCGCAGGTTACCATGGACTACCGATGCTGCATTCTGAGGCCAGGGCGTTCCAAGAATGCCAAGGGCAGACATGATGACCTTCAATGATTTCCTCTTGTGTCAGTTTTGGTCAACTTTAGGAGCTAGGAAATGGTCCCCTTTACAGAAATGTTCAAATTTACTGGCATTTCATATATTCTCTGCTATAACATTGTCCTGATTCTTTCTGTATATTCTTTACATATGTTTATGTTTTCCTTAATCAAAGTGTGTCTTTTAAATCTTTTCAAAGAATATTCTTTGGACTTACTAAATCACCTCAATTTTATACGTTTTCTGTTGTATTAAGTTCTGCTCATATCTTTATTTATATTTTTTCTATGTTCTCAGGGTTTGTTGTTTTGATCATCTGATGTCAATTAAAACACTTGGTTATTCATTTTAATAAATCTTTTTACTTATAAAGATTTGAACTTTTGAAGATTCCAGCTTACTTGTAAGTTTCTAAGGGTCAGGTCCTCTCCATTGTTGCTGGCCTAAGGCTTAGTTCACCATATAGCAATGTATATATTGACATATTTTCCCCTCGACTTTCTGTGATTCCCTACATCTCACCTTTCTTTGCAGACAAGCCATTTGAAATACCCTTAACTTATTTCACAGCCAATAAGTCTTTGAAATAATGTGTATTTTTGAGAGAAATCTTCTTATACCATTAGGCAGAAAATCTGACCTGCCATAGTTTTCAAAACAGCATAATTTCACTCTTCTCAATGATTAGTCTGTTGTATTACACAACCTTTGAGTATTTAGCTTTATCAATGACATGTACTTTACAAATGTTTTAGAGATCCTACCAGTCTTTGAAAACATCCTTGTTCCTTGTTCCAGTTCCAGTTTTATGTATATATTCTGCCTTGCACCTGATTATTCCAACATCTGATGGGTGGCCTTGGGAAACTAATTCTCATATTGATTGTTTTTGCTGATTGTCTCCCCTTGTAGCTGATTTCTTCATTATTGTGTAAATTTAGATCATGAGCTCATGTTTAGCTAAACAGCTGACATTGTAAAAGGCTTAAGTGTGAACGCTCGTAAGCTTCAGGAGAAAGTCGGCAAAGATTTTTTTGTGTCCCTCCGATGAGTTGCCCGCAAGGACCCCATTTTTTAGAAGTGTTGGTCCAATACTCCCTCTAGAGGCAGGGGATTCAGACAGGGCTGCTTTGCAACCCCCGATCTGGGGCAGCGGCTGTGGTCGACCTGTGGTCAGGGCAGGAGCCTCTCCGCGTTGGTCCCAGTGACCCATCTGCCAGCGAACTTCGGTCACCTGGCAGGAAGGTACGATGCCTAGTCCTATGGTTAGCTGTGCAGCGAGGTGTACTGCGAGGACACGTTCCACACACACTTCAACAAAGAGGGCGGCCTGAGTGGAAAGGTGAGTGCTTGGGAAGCTGTGCAGACAAAGAAGGCGCCCTTTGGCCTGGGCCAAATGCTTGTGACACTCCCCTGGTCCTGCCGGGCTCTGAGGGCCCTGCCCTGGGCCCCCTGCTCCCCTGCCCTTTGTTCAGTCACAGCAGAGATGGCCACACCCACTCCCTCAGTGAGGGCAGTGTTCCAAACTCCTTCAGCCCCGCCCCCTCTCCGCAGGTTACCATGGACTACCGATGCTGCATTCTGAGGCCAGGGCGTTCCGAGAATGCCAAGGGCAGACATGATGACCTTCAATGATTGCCTCTTGTGTCAGTTTTGGTCAACTTTAGGAGCTAGGAAATGGTCCCCTTTACAGAAATGTTCAAATTTACTGGCATTTCATATATTCTCTGCTATAACATTGTCCTGATTCTTTCTGTATATTCTTTACATATGTTTATGTTTTCCTTAATCAAAGTGTGTCTTTTAAATCTTTTCAAAGAATATTCTTTGGACTTACTAAATCACCTCAATTTTATACGTTTTCTGTTGTATTAAGTTCTGCTCATATCTTTATTTATATTTTTTCTATGTTCTCAGGGTTTGTTGTTTTGATCATCTGATGTCAATTAAAACACTTGGTTATTCATTTTAATAAATCTTTTTACTTATAAATATTTGAACTTTTGAAGATTCCAGCTTACTTGTAAGTTTCTAAGGGTCAGGTCCTCTCCATTGTTGCTGGCCTAAGGCTTAGTTCACCATATAGCAATGTATATATTGACATATTTTCCCCTCGACTTTCTGTGATTCCCTACATCTCACCTTTCTTTGCAGACAAGCCATTTGAAATACCCTTAACTTATTTCACAGCCAATAAGTCTTTGAAATAATGTGTATTTTTTAGAGAAATCTTCTTATATCATTAGGCAGAAAATCTGACCTGCCATAGTTTTCAAAACAGCATAATTTCACTCTTCTCAATGATTAATCTGTTGTATTACACAACCTTTGAGTATTTAGCTTTTTCAATGACATGTACTTTACAAATGTTTTAGAGATCCTACCAGTCTTAGTAAACATCCTTGTTCCTTGTTTCAGTTCCAGTTTTATGTATATTTTCTGCCTTGCACCTGATTATTCCAACATCTGATGGATGGCCTTGGGAAACTAATTCTCATATTGATTGTTTTTGCTGATTGTCTCCACTTGTAGCTGATTTCTTCATTATTGTGTAAATTTAGATCATGAGCTCATGTTTAGCTAAACAGCTGACATTGTAACAGGCTTAAGTGTGAACGCTCGTAAGCTTCAGGAGAAAGTCGGCAAAGATTTATTTGTGTCCCTCCGATGAGTTGCCCGCAAGGACCCCATTTTTTAGAAGTGTTGGTCCAATACTCCCTCTAGAGGCAGAGGATTCAGACAGGGCTGTTTTGCGGCCCCTGATCGGGGGCAGCGGCTGTGGTCGACCTGTGGTCAGGGCAGGAGCCTCTCCGCGTTGGTCCCAGGGACCCATCTGCCTGCGAACTTCAGTCACCTGGCAGGAAGGTACGATGCCCAGTCCTATGGTTAGCTTTGCAGCGAGGTGTACTGCGAGGACACGTTCCACACACACTTCAACAAAGAGGGCGGCCTGAGTGGAAAGGTGAGTGTTTGGGAAGCTGTGCGGACAAAGAAGGTGCCCTTTGGCCTGGGCCAAATGCTTGTGACACACCCCTGGGCCTGCTGGCCTCTGAGGGCCCTGCCCTGGGCCCCCTGCTCCCCTGCCCTTTGTTCAGTCACAGCAGAGATGGCCACACCCACTCCCTCAGTGAGGGCAGTGTTCCAAACTCCTTCAGCCCCACCCCCTCTCCGCAGGTTACCATGGACTACCGATGCTGCATTCTGAGGCCAGGGCGTTCCGAGAATGCCAAGGGCAGACATGATGACCTTCAATGATTTCCTCTTGTGTCAGTTTTGTTCAGCTTTAGGAGCTAGGAAATGGTCCCCTTTACAGAAATGTTCAAATTTACTGGCATTTCATATATTCTCTGCTATAACATTGTCCTGATTCTTTCTGTATATTCTTTACATATGTTTATGTTTTCCTTAATCAAAGTGTGTCTTTTAAATCTTTTCAAAGAATATTCTTTGGACTTACTAAATCACCTCAATTTTATACGTTTTCTGTTGTATTAAGTTCTGCTCATATCTTTATTTATATTTTTTCTATGTTCTCAGGGTTTGTTGTTTTGATCATCTGATGTCAATTAAAACACTTGGTTATTCATTTTAATAAATCTTTTTACTTATAAAGATTTGAACTTTTGAAGATTCCAGCTTACTTGTAAGTTTCTAAGGGTCAGGTCCTCTCCATTGTTGCTGGCCTAAGGCTTAGTTCACCATATAGCAATGTATATATTGACATATTTTCCCCTCGACTTTCTGTGATTCCCTACATCTCACCTTTCTTTGCAGACAAGCCATTTGAAATACCCTTAACTTATTTCACAGCCAATAAGTCTTTGAAATAATGTGTATTTTTGAGAGAAATCTTCTTATATCATTAGGCAGAAAATCTGACCTGCCATAGTTTTCAAAACAGCATAATTTCACTCTTCTCAATGATTAATCTGTTGTATTACACAACCTTTGAGTATTTAGCTTTATCAATGACATGTACTTTACAAATGTTTTAGAGATCCTACCAGTCTTTGAAAACATCCTTGTTCCTTGTTCCAGTTCCAGTTTTATGTATATATTCTGCCTTGCACCTGATTATTCCAACATCTGATGGGTGGCCTTGGGAAACTAATTCTCATATTGATTGTTTTTGCTGATTGTCTTCCCTTGTATCTGATTTCTTCATTATTGTGTAAATTTAGATCATGAGCTCATGTTTAGCTAAACAGCTGACATTGTAAAAGGCTTAAGTGTGAACGCTCGTAAGCTTCAGGAGAAAGTCGGCAAAGATTTTTTTGTGTCCCTCCGATGAGTTGCCCGCAAGGACCCCATTTTTTAGAAGTGTTGGTCCAATACTCCCTCTAGAGGCAGGGGATTCAGACAGGGCTGCTTTGCAACCCCCGATCTGGGGCAGCGGCTGTGGTCGACCTGTGGTCAGGGCAGGAGCCTCTCCGCGTTGGTCCCAGTGACCCATCTGCCTGCGAACTTCGGTCACGGGGCAGGAAGGTACGATGCC
The DNA here is from genome assembly GCF_949752795.1 of Hyperoodon ampullatus. Taxonomy (NCBI): domain Eukaryota; kingdom Metazoa; phylum Chordata; class Mammalia; order Artiodactyla; family Ziphiidae; genus Hyperoodon; species Hyperoodon ampullatus. Next base: position 161,590 of record NW_027640516.1, read on the forward strand.
CAGTCCTATGGTTAGCTGTGCAGCGAGGTGTACTGCGAGGACACGTTCCACACACACTTCAACAAAGAGGGCGGCCTGAGTGGAAATGTGAGTGTTTGGGAAGCTGTGCAGACAAAGAAGGCGCCCTTTGGCCTGGGCCAAATGCTTGTGACACTCCCCTGGTCCTGCCGGGCTCTGAGGGCCCTGCCCTGGGCCCCCTGCTCCCCTGCCCTTTGTTCAGTCACAGCAGAGATGGCCACACCCACTCCCTCAGTGAGGGCAGTGTTCCAACCTCCTTCAGCCCCACCCCCTCTCCGCAGGTTACCATGGACTACCGATGCTGCATTCTGAGGCCAGGGCGTTCCAAGAATGCCAAGGGCAGACATGATGACCTTCAATGATTTCCTCTTGTGTCAGTTTTGGTCAACTTTAGGAGCTAGGAAATGGTCCCCTTTACAGAAATGTTCAAATTTACTGGCATTTCATATATTCTCTGCTATAACATTGTCCTGATTCTTTCTGTATATTCTTTACATATGTTTATGTTTTCCTTAATCAAAGTGTGTCTTTTAAATATTTTCAAAGAATATTCTTTGGACTTACTAAATCACCTCAATTTTATACGTTTTCTGTTGTATTAAGTTCTGCTCATATCTTTATTTATATTTTTTCTATGTTCTCAGGGTTTGTTGTTTTGATCATCTGATGTCAATTAAAACACTTGGTTATTCATTTTAATAAATCTTTTTACTTAGAAAGATTTGAACTTTTGAAGATTCCAGCTTACTTGTAAGTTTCTAAGGGTCATGTCCTCTCCATTGTTGCTGGCCTAAGGCTTAGTTCACCATATAGCAATGTATATATTGACATATTTTCCCCTCGAGTTTCTGTGATTCCCTACATCTCACCTTTCTTTGCAGACAAGCCATTTGAAATACCTTTAACCTATTTCACAGCCAATAAGTCTTTGAAATAATGTGTATTTTTGAGAGAAATCTTCTTATATCATTAGGCAGAAAATCTGACCTGCCATAGTTTTCAAAACAGCATAATTTCACTCTTCTCAATGATTAATCTGTTGTATTACACAACCTTGGGTATTTAGCTTTATCAATGACATGTACTTTACAAATGTTTTAGAGATCCTACCAGTCTTTGAAAACATCCTTGTTGCTTTTTTCAGTTCCAGTTTTATGTATATTTTCTGCCTTGCACCTGATTATTCCAACATCTGATGGATGGCCTTGGGAAACTAATTCTCATATTGATTGTTTTTGCTGATTGTCTCCACTTGTAGCTGATTTCTTCATTATTGTGTAAATTTAGATCATGTGCTCATGTTTAGCTATACAGCTGACATTGTAACAGGATTAAGTGTGAACGCTCGTAAGCTTCAGGAGAAAGTCGGCAAAGATTTATTAGTGTCCCTCCGATGAGTTGCCCGCAAGGACCCCATTTTTTAGAAGTGTTGGTCCAATACTCCCTCTAGAGGCAGGGGATTCAGACAGGGCTGCTTTGCGGCCCCCGATCGGGGGCAGCGGCTGTGGTGGACCTGTGGTCAGGGCAGGAGCCTCTCCGCGTTGGTCCCAGGGACGCATCTGCCTGCGAACTTCGGTCACCTGGCAGGAAGGTACGATGCCCAGTCCTATGGTTAGCTGTGCAGCGAGGTGTACTGCGAGGACACGTTCCACACACACTTCAACAAAGAGGGCGGCCTGAGTGGAAAGGTGAGTGTTTGGGAAGCTGTGCGGACAAAGAAGGCGTCCTTTGGCCTGGGCCAAATGCTTGTGACACACCCCTGGGCCTGCCAGACTCTGCCGGCCCTGCCCTGGGCCCCCTGCTCCCCTGCCCTTTGTTCAGTCACAGCAGAGATGGCCACACCCACTCCCTCAGTGAGGGCAGTGTTCCAACCTCCTTCAGCCCCGCCCCCTCTCCGCAGGTTACCATGGACTACCGATGCTGCATTCTGAGGCCAGGGCGTTCCAAGAATGACAAGGGCAGACATGATGACCTTCAATGATTGCCTCTTGTGTCAGTTTTGGTCAACTTTAGGAGCTAGGAAATGGTCCCCTTTACAGAAATGTTCAAATTTACTGGCATTTCATATATTCTCTGCTATAACATTGTCCTGATTCTTTCTGTATATTCTTTACATATGTTTATGTTTTCCTTAATCAAAGTGTGTCTTTTAAATCTTTTCAAAGAATATTCTTTGGACTTACTAAATCACCTCAATTTTATACGTTTTCTGTTGTATTAAGTTCTGCTCATATCTTTATTTATATTTTTTCTATGTTCTCAGGGTTTGTTGTTTTGATCATCTGATGTCAATTAAAACACTTGGTTATTCATTTTAATAAATCTTTTTACTTAGAAAGATTTGAACTTTTGAACATTCCAGCTTACTTGTAAGTTTGTAAGGGTCACGTCCTCTCCATTGTTGCTGGCCTAAGGCTTAGTTCACCATATAGCAATGTATATATTGACATATTTTCCCCTCGACTTTCTGTGATTCCCTACATCTCACCTTTCTTTGCAGACAAGCCATTTGAAATACCCTTAACTTATTTCACAGCCAATAAGTCTTTGAAATAATGTGTATTTTTTAGAGAAATCTTCTTATATCATTAGGCAGAAAATCTGACCTGCCATAGTTTTCAAAACAGCATAATTTCACTCTTCTCAATGATTAATCTGTTGTATTACACAACCTTTGAGTATTTAGCTTTTTCAATGACATGTACTTTACAAATGTTTTAGAGATCCTACCAGTCTTAGTAAACATCCTTGTTCCTTGTTTCAGTTCCAGTTTTATGTATATTTTCTGCCTTGCACCTGATTATTCCAACATCTGATGGATGGCCTTGGGAAACTAATTCTCATATTGATTGTTTTTGCTGATTGTCTCCACTTGTAGCTGATTTCTTCATTATTGTGTAAATTTAGATCATGAGCTCATGTTTAGCTAAACAGCTGACATTGTAACAGGCTTAATTGTGAACGCTCGTAAGCTTCAGGAGAAAGTCGGCAAAGATTTATTTGTGTCCCTCCGATGAGTTGCCCGCAAGGACCCCATTTTTTAGAAGTGTTGGTCCAATACTCCCTCTAGAGGCAGAGGATTCAGACAGGGCTGTTTTGCAGCCCCTGATTGGGGGCAGCGGCTGTGGTCGACCTGTGGTCAGGGCAGGAGCCTCTCCGCGTTGGTCCCAGGGACCCATCTGCCTGCGAACTTCAGTCACCTGGCAGGAAGGTACGATGCCCAGTCCTATGGTTAGCTGTGCAGCGAGGTGTACTGCGAGGACACGTTCCACACACACTTCAACAAAGAGGGCGGCCTGAGTGGAAAGGTGAGTGTTTGGGAAGCTGTGCGGACAAAGAAGGTGCCCTTTGGCCCGGGCCAAATGCTTGTGACACACCCCTGGGCCTGCTGGCCTCTGAGGGCCCTGCCCTGGGCCCCCTGCTCCCCTGCCCTTTGTTCAGTCACAGCAGAGATGGCCACACCCACTCCCTCAGTGAGGGCAGTGTTCCAAACTCCTTCAGCCCCGCCCCCTCTCCGCAGGTTACCATGGACTACCGATGCTGCATTCTGAGGCCAGGGCGTTCCGAGAATGCCAAGGGCAGACATGATGACCTTCAATGATTTCCTCTTGTGTCAGTTTTGTTCAGCTTTAGGAGCTAGGAAATGGTCCCCTTTACAGAAATGTTCAAATTTACTGGCATTTCATATATTCTCTGCTATAACATTGTCCTGATTCTTTCTGTATATTCTTTACATATGTTTATGTTTTCCTTAATCAAAGTGTGTCTTTTAAATCTTTTCAAAGAATATTCTTTGGACTTACTAAATCACCTCAATTTTATACGTTTTCTGTTGTATTAAGTTCTGCTCATATCTTTATTTATATTTTTTCTATGTTCTCAGGGTTTGTTGTTTTGATCATCTGATGTCAATTAAAACACTTGGTTATTCATTTTAATAAATCTTTTTACTTATAAAGATTTGAACTTTTGAAGATTCCAGCTTACTTGTAAGTTTCTAAGGGTCAGGTCCTCTCCATTGTTGCTGGCCTAAGGCTTAGTTCACCATATAGCAATGTATATATTGACATATTTTCCCCTCGACTTTCTGTGATTCCCTACATCTCACCTTTCTTTGCAGACAAGCCATTTGAAATACCCTTAACTTATTTCACAGCCAATAAGTCTTTGAAATAATGTGTATTTTTGAGAGAAATCTTCTTATATCATTAGGCAGAAAATCTGACCTGCCATAGTTTTCAAAACAGCATAATTTCACTCTTCTCAATGATTAATCTGTTGTATTACACAACCTTTGAGTATTTAGCTTTATCAATGACATGTACTTTACAAATGTTTTAGAGATCCTACCAGTCTTTGAAAACATCCTTGTTCCTTGTTCCAGTTCCAGTTTTATGTATATATTCTGCCTTGCACCTGATTATTCCAACATCTGATGGGTGGCCTTGGGAAACTAATTCTCATATTGATTGTTTTTGCTGATTGTCTTCCCTTGTATCTGATTTCTTCATTATTGTGTAAATTTAGATCATGAGCTCATGTTTAGCTAAACAGCTGACATTGTAAAAGGCTTAAGTGTGAACGCTCGTAAGCTTCAGGAGAAAGTCGGCAAAGATTTTTTTGTGTCCCTCCGATGAGTTGCCCGCAAGGACCCCATTTTTTAGAAGTGTTGGTCCAATACTCCCTCTAGAGGCAGGGGATTCAGACAGGGCTGCTTTGCAACCCCCGATCTGGGGCAGCGGCTGTGGTCGACCTGTGGTCAGGGCAGGAGCCTCTCCGCGTTGGTCCCAGTGACCCATCTGCCTGCGAACTTCGGTCACGGGGCAGGAAGGTACGATGCCCAGTCCTATGGTTAGCTGTGCAGCGAGGTGTACTGCGAGGACACGTTCCACACACACTTCAACAAAGAGGGCGGCCTGAGTGGAAATGTGAGTGTTTGGGAAGCTGTGCAGACAAAGAAGGCGCCCTTTGGCCTGGGCCAAATGCTTGTGACACTCCCCTGGTCCTGCCGGGCTCTGAGGGCCCTGCCCTGGGCCCCCTGCTCGCCTGCCCTTTGTTCAGTCACAACAGAGATGGCCACACCCACTCCCTCAGTGAGGGCAGTGTTCCAACCTCCTTCAGCCCCACCCCCTCTCCGCAGGTTACCATGGACTACCGATGCTGCATTCTGAGGCCAGGGCGTTCCAAGAATGCCAAGGGCAGACATGATGACCTTCAATGATTTCCTCTTGTGTCAGTTTTGGTCAACTTTAGGAGCTAGGAAATGGTCCCCTTTACAGAAATGTTCAAATTTACTGGCATTTCATATATTCTCTGCTATAACATTGTCCTGATTCTTTCTGTATATTCTTTACATATGTTTATGTTTTCCTTAATCAAAGTGTGTCTTTTAAATCTTTTCAAAGAATATTCTTTGGACTTACTAAATCACCTCAATTTTATACGTTTTCTGTTGTATTAAGTTCTGCTCATATCTTTATTTATATTTTTTCTATGTTCTCAGGGTTTGTTGTTTTGATCATCTGATGTCAATTAAAACACTTGGTTATTCATTTTAATAAACCTTTTTACTTAGAAAGATTTGAACTTTTGAAGATTCCAGCTTACTTGTAAGTTTCTAAGGGTCATGTCCTCTCCATTGTTGCTGGCCTAAGGCTTAGTTCAACATATAGCAATGTATATATTGACATATTTTCCCCTCGACTTTCTGTGATTCCCTACATCTCACCTTTCTTTGCAGACAAGCCATTTGAAATACCCTTAACTTATTTCACAGCCAATAAGTCTTTGAAATAATGTGTATTTTTGAGAGAAATCTTCTTATATCATTAGGCAGAAAATCTGACCTGCCATAGTTTTCAAAACAGCATAATTTCACTCTTCTCAATGATTAATCTGTTGTATTACACAACCTTTGAGTATTTAGCTTTATCAATGACATGTACTTTACAAATGTTTTAGAGATCCTATCAGTCTTAATAAACATCCTTGTTCCTTGTTTCAGTTCCAGTTTTATGTATATTTTCTGCATTGCACCTGATTATTCCAACATCTGATGGATGGCCTTGGGAAACTAATTCTCATATTGATTGTTTTTGCTGATTGTCTCCCCTTGTAGCTGATTTCTTCATTATTGTGTAAATTTAGATCATGAGCTCATGTTTAGCTATACAGCTGACATTGTAACAGGCTTAAGTGTGAACGCTCGTAAGCTTCAGGAGAAAGTCGGCAAAGATTTTTTTGTGTCCCTCCGATGAGTTGCCCGCAAGGACCACATTTTTTAGAAGTGTTGGTCCAATACTCCCTCTAGAGGCAGGGGATTCAGACAGGGCTGCTTTGCGGCCCCCGATCGGGGGCAGCGGCTGTGGTCGACCTGTGGTCAGGGCAGGAGCCTCTCCGCGTTGGTCCCAGGGACCCATCTGCCTGCGAACTTCGGTCACCTGGCAGGAAGGTACGATGCCCAGTCCTATGGTTAGCTGTGCAGCGAGGTGTACTGCGAGGACACGTTCCACACACACTTCAACAAAGAGGGCGGCCTGAGTGGAAAGGTGAGTGTTTGGGAAGCTGTGCGGACAAAGAAGGTGCCCTTTGGCCTGGGCCAAATGCTTGTGACACACCCCTGGGCCTGCCGGCCTCTGAGGGCCCTGCCCTGGGCCCCCTGCTCCCCTGCCCTTTGTTCAGTCACAGCAGAGATGGCCACACCCACTCCCTCAGTGAGGGCAGTGTTCCAACCTCCTTCAGCCCCGCCCCATCTCCGCAGGTTACCATGGACTACCGATGCTGCATTCTGAGGCCAGGGCGTTCCGAGAATGCCAAGGGCAGACATGATGACCTTCAATGATTTCCTCTTGTGTCAGTTTTGGTCAACTTTAGGAGCTAGGAAATGGTCCCCTTTACAGAAATGTTCAACTTTACTGGCATTTCATATATTCTCTGCTATAACATTGTCCTGATTCTTTCTGTATATTCTTTACTTATGTTTTTGTTTTCCTTAATCAAAGTGTGTCTTTTAAATCTTTTCAAAGAATATTCTTTGGACTTACTAAATCACCTCAATTTTATACGTTTTCTGTTGTATTAAGTTCTGCTCATATCTTTATTTATATTTTTTCTATGTTCTCAGGGATTGTTGTTTTGATCATCTGATGTCAATTAAAACACTTGGTTATTCATTTTAATAAATCTTTTTACTTAAAAAGATTTGAACTTTTGAAGATTCCAGGTTACTTGTAAGTTTCTAAGGGTCATGTCCTCTCCATTGTTGCTGGCCTAAGGCTTAGTTCACCATATAGCAATGTATATATTGACATATTTTCCCCTCGACTTTCTGTGATTCCCTACATCTCACCTTTCTTTGCAGACAAGCCATTTGAAATACCCTTCACTTATTTCACAGCCAATAAGTCTTTGAAATAATGTGTATTTTTGAGAGAAATCTTCTTATATCATTAGGCAGAAAATCTGACCTGCCATAGTTTTCAAAACAGCATAATTTCACTCTTCTCAATGATTAATCTGTTGTATTACACAACCTTTGAGTATTTAGCTTTATCAATGACATGTACTTTACAAATGTTTTAGAGATCCTACCAGTCTTTGAAAACATCCTTGTTCCTTGTTCCAGTTCCAGTTTTATGTATATATTCTGCCTTGCACCTGATTATTCCAAAATCTGATGGGTGGCCTTGGGAAACTAATTCTCATATTGATTGTTTTTGCTGATTGTCTCCCCTTGTAGCTGATTTCTTCATTATTGTGTAAATTTAGATCATGAGCTCATGTTTAGCTAAACAGCTGACATTGTAACAGGCTTAAGTGTGAACGCTCGTAAGCTTCAGGATAATGTCGGCAAAGATTTATTTGTGTCCCTCCGATGAGTTGCCCGCAAGGACCCCATTTTTTAGAAGTGTTAGTCCCATACTCCCTCTAGAGGCAGGGGATTCAGACAGGGCTGCTTTGCGGCCCCCGATCGGGGGCAGCGGCTGTGGTCGACCTGTGGTCAGGGCAGGAGCCTCTTCGCATTGGTCCCAGGGACCCATCTGCCTGCGAACTTCGGTCACCTGGCAGGAAGGTACGATGCCCAGTCCTATGGTTAGCTGTGCAGCGAGGTGTACTGCGAGGACACGTTCCACACACACTTCAACAAAGCAGGCGGCCTGAGTGGAAATGTGAGTGTTTGTGAAGCTGTACAGACAAAGAAGGCGCCCTTTGGCCTGGGCCAAATGCTTGTGACACTCTCCTGGTCCTGCCGGGCTCTGAGGGCCCTGCCCTGGGCCCCCTGCTCCCCTGCCCTTTGTTCAGTCACAGCAGAGATGGCCACACCCACTCCCTCAGTGAGGGCAGTGTTCCAACCTCCTTCAGCCCCACCCCCTCTCCGCAGGTTACCATGGACTACCGATGCTGCATTCTGAGGCCAGGGCGTTCCAAGAATGCCAAGGGCAGACATGATGACCTTCAATGATTTCCTCTTGTGTCAGTTTTGGTCAACTTTAGGAGCTAGGAAATGGTCCCCTTTACAGAAATGTTCAAATTTACTGGCATTTCATATATTCTCTGCTATAACATTGTCCTGATTCTTTCTGTATATTCTTTACATATGTTTATGTTTTCCTTAATCAAAGTGTGTCTTTTAAATCTTTTCAAAGAATATTCTTTGGACTTACTAAATCACCTCAATTTTATACGTTTTCTGTTGTATTCAGTTCTGCTCATATCTTTATTTATATTTTTTCTATGTTCTCAGGGTTTGTTGTTTTGATCATCTGATGTCAATTAAAACACTTGGTTATTCATTTTAATAAATCTTTTTACTTAGAAAGATTTGAACTTTTGAAGATTCCAGCTTACTTGTAAGTTTCTAAGGGTCATGTCCTCTCCATTGTTGCTGGCCTAAGGCTTAGTTCACCATATAGCAATGTATATATTGACATATTTTCCCCTCGAGTTTCTGTGATTCCCTACATCTCACCTTTCTTTGCAGACAAGCCATTTGAAATACCCTTAACTTATTTCACAGCCAATAAGTCTTTGAAATAATGTGTATTTTTGAGAGAAATCTTCTTATATCATTAGGCAGAAAATCTGACCTGCCATAGTTTTCAAAACAGCATAATTTCACTCTTCTCAATGATTAATCTGTTGTATTACACAACCTTGGGTATTTAGCTTTATCAATGACATGTACTTTACAAATGTTTTAGAGATCCTACCAGTCTTTGAAAACATCCTTGTTGCTTTTTTCAGTTCCAGTTTTATGTATATTTTCTGCCTTGCACCTGATTATTCCAACATCTGATGGGTGGCCTTGGGAAACTAATTCTCATATTGATTGTTTTTGCTGATTGTCTCCACTTGTAGCTGATTTCTTCATTATTGTGTAAATTTAGATCATGAGCTCATGTTTAGCTATACAGCTGACATTGTAACAGGCTTAAGTGTGAACGCTCGTAAGCTTCAGGAGAAAGTCGGCAAAGATTTATTTGTGTCCCTCCGATGAGTTACCCGCAAGGACCCCATTTTTTACAAGTGTTGGTCCAATACTCCCTCTAGAGGCAGGGGATTCAGACAGGGCTGCTTTGCGGCCCCCGATCGGGGGCAGCGGCTGTGGTCGACCTGTGGTCAGGGCAGGAGCCTCTCCGCGTTGGTCCCAGGGATGCATCTGCCTGCGAACTTCGGTCACCTGGCAGGAAGGTACGATGCACAGTCCTATGGTTAGCTGTGCAGCGAGGTGTACTGCGAGGACACGTTCCACACACACTTCAACAAAGAGGGCGGCCTGAGTGGAAAGGTGAGTGTTTGGGAAGCTGTGCGGACAAAGAAGGCGCCCTTTGGCCTGGGCCAAATGCTTGTGACACACCCCTGGGCCTGCCAGACTCTGAGGGCCCTGCCCTGGGCCCCCTGCTCCCCTGCCCTTTGTTCAGTCACAGCAGAGATGGCCACACCCACTCCCTCAGTGAGGGCAGTGTTCCAACCTCCTTCAGCCCCGCCCCCTCTCCGCAGGTTACCATGGACTACCCATGCTGCATTCTGAGGCCATGGCGTTCCGAGAATGCCAAGGGCAGACATGATGACCTTCAATGATTTCCTCTTGTGTCAGTTTTGGTCAACTTTAGGAGCTAGGAAATGGTCCCCTTTACAGAAATGTTCAAATTTACTGGCATTTCATATATTCTCTGCTATAACATTGTCCTGATTCTTTCTGTATATTCTTTACTTATGTTTTTGTTTTCCTTAATCAAAGTGTGTCTTTTAAATCTTTTCAAAGAATATTCTTTGGACTTACTAAATCACCTCAATTTTATACGTTTTCTGTTGTATTAAGTTCTGCTCATATCTTTATTTATATTTTTTCTATGTTCTCAGGGTTTGTTGTTTTGATCATCTGATGTCAATTAAAACACTTGGTTATTCATTTTAATAAATCTTTTTACTTAGAAAGATTTGAACTTTTGAAGATTCCAGCTTACTTGTAAGTTTCTAAGGGTCAGGTCCTCTCCATTGTTGCTGGCCTAAGGCTTAGTTCACCATATAGCAATGTATATATTGACATATTTTCCCCTCGACCTTCTGTGATTCCCTACATCTCACCTTTCTTTGCAGACAAGCCATTTGAAATACCCTTCACTTATTTCACAGCCAATAAGTCTTTGAAATAATGTGTATTTTTGAGAGAAATCTTCTTATATCATTAGGCAGAAAATCTGACCTGCCATAGTTTTCAAAACAGCATAATTTCACTCTTCTCAATGATTAATCTGTTGTATTACACAACCTTTGAGTATTTAGCTTTATCAATGACATGTACTTTACAAATGTTTTAGAGATCCTACCAGTCTTTGAAAACATCCTTGTTCCTTGTTCCAGTTCCAGTTTTATGTATATATTCTGCCTTGCACCTGATTATTCCAACATCTGATGGGTGGCCTTGGGAAATTAATTCTCATATTGATTGTTTTTGCTGATTGTCTCCCTTTGTAGCTGATTTCTTCATTATTGTGTAAATTTAGATCATGAGCTCATGTTTAGCTAAACAGCTGACATTGTAAAAGGCTTAAGTGTGAACGCTCGTAAGCTTCAGGAGAAAGTCGGCAAAGATTTTTTTGTGTCCCTCCGATGAGTTGCCCGCAAGGACCCCATTTTTTAGAAGTGTTGGTCCAATACTCCCTCTAGAGGCAGGGGATTCAGACAGGGCTGCTTTGCGGCCCCTGATCGGGGGCAGCGGCTGTGGTCGACCTGTGGTCAGGGCAGGAGCCTCTCCGCGTTGGTCCCAGGGACCCATCTGCCTGCGAACTTCAGTCACCTGGCAGGAAGGTACGATGCCCAGTCCTATGGTTAGCTGTGCAGCGAGGTTTACTGCGAGGACACGTTCCACACACACTTCAACAAAGAGGGCGGCCTGAGTGGAAAGGTGAGTGTTTGGGAAGCTGTGAAGACAAAGAAGGTGCCCTTTGGCCTGGGCCAAATGCTTGTGACACACCCCTGGGCCTGCTGGCCTCTGAGGGCCCTGCCCTGGGACCCCTGCTCCCCTGCCCTTTGTTCAGTCACAGCAGAGATGGCCACACCCACTCCCTCAGTGAGGGCAGTGTTCCAAACTCCTTCAGCCCCGCCCCCTCTCCGCAGGTTACCATGGACTACCCATGCTGCATTCTGAGGCCATGGCGTTCCGAGAATGCCAAGGGCAGACATGATGACCTTCAATGATTTCCTCTTGTGTCAGTTTTGTTCAGCTTTAGGAGATAGGAAATGGTCCCCTTTACAGAAATGTTCAAATTTACTGGCATTTCATATATTCTCTGCTATAACATTGTCCTGATTCTTTCTGTATATTCTTTACATATGTTTATGTTTTCCTTAATCAAAGTGTGTCTTTTAAATCTTTTCAAAGAATATTCTTTGGACTTACTAAATCACCTCAATTTTATACGTTTTCTGTTGTATTAAGTTCTGCTCATATCTTTATTTATATTTTTTCTATGTTCTCAGGGTTTGTTGTTTTGATCATCTGATGTCAATTAAAACACTTGGTTATTCATTTTAATAAATCTTTTTACTTATAAAGATTTGAACTTTTGAAGATTCCAGCTTACTTGTAAGTTTCTAAGGGTCAGGTCCTCTCCATTGTTGCTGGCCTAAGGCTTAGTTCACCATATAGCAATGTATATATTGACATATTTTCCCCTCGACTTTCTGTGATTCCCTACATCTCACCTTTCTTTGCAGACAAGCCATTTGAAATACCCTTCACTTATTTCACAGCCAATAAGTCTTTGAAATAATGTGTATTTTTGAGAGAAATCTTCTTATATCATTAGGCAGAAAATCTGACCTGCCATAGTTTTCAAAACAGCATAATTTCACTCTTCTCAATGATTAATCTGTTGTATTACACAACCTTTGAGTATTTAGCTTTATCAATGACATGTACTTTACAAATGTTTTAGAGATCCTACCAGTCTTTGAAAACATCCTTGTTCCTTGTTCCAGTTCCAGTTTTATGTATATATTCTGCCTTGCACCTGATTATTCCAACATCTGATGGGTGGCCTTGGGAAACTAATTCTCATATTGATTGTTTTTGCTGATTGTCTCCCCTTGTAGCTGATTTCTTCATTATTGTGTAAATTTAGATCATGAGCTCATGTTTAGCTAAACAGCTGACATTGTAAAAGGCTTAAGTGTGAACGCTCGTAAGCTTCAGGAGAAAGTCGGCAAAGATTTTTTTGTGTCCCTCCGATGAGTTGCCCGCAAGGACCCCATTTTTTAGAAGTGTTGGTCCAATACTCCCTCTAGAGGCAGGGGATTCAGACAGGGCTGCTTTGCAACCCCCGATCTGGGGCAGCGGCTGTGGTCGACCTGTGGTCAGGGCAGGAGCCTCTCCGCGTTGGTCCCAGTGACCCATCTGCCTGCGAACTTCGGTCACCTGGCAGGAAGGTACGATGCCCAGTCCTATGGTTAGCTGTGCAGCGAGGTGTACTGCGAGGACACGTTCCACACACACTTCAACAAAGAGGGCGGCCTGAGTGGAAAGGTGAGTGTTTGGGAAGCTGTGCGGACAAAGAAGGCGCCCTTTGGCCTGGGCCAAATGCTTGTGACACACCCCTGGGCCTGCCAGACTCTGAGGGCCCTGCCCTGGGCCCCCTGCTCCCCTGCCCTTTGTTCAGTCACAGCAGAGATGGCCACACCCACTCCCTCAGTGAGGGCAGTGTTCCAACCTCCTTCAGCCCCGCCCCCTCTCCGCAGGTTACCATGGACTACCCATGCTGCATTCTGAGGCCAGGGCGTTCCAAGAATGCCAAGGGCAGACATGATGACCTTCAATGATTTCCTCTTGTGTCAGCTTTGGTCAACTTTAGGAGCTAGGAAATGGTCCCCTTTACAGAAATGATCAAATTTACTGGCATTTCATATATTCTCTGCTATAACATTGTCCTGATTCTTTCTGTATATTCTTTACATATGTTTATGTTTTCCTTAATCAAAGTGTGTCTTTTAAATCTTTTCAAAGAATATTCTTTGGACTTACTAAATCACCTCAATTTTATACGTTTTCTGTTGTATTAAGTTCTGCTCATATCTTTATTTATATTTTTTCTATGTTCTCAGGGTTTGTTGTTTTGATCATCTGATGTCAATTAAAACACTTGGTTATTCATTTTAATAAATCTTTTTACTTATAAAGATTAGAACTTTTGAAGATTCCAGCTTACTTGTAAGTTTCTAAGGGTCATGTCCTCTCCATTGTTGCTGGCCTAAGGCTTAGTTCACCATATAGCAATGTATATATTGACATATTTTCCCCTCGACTTTCTGTGATTCCCTACATCTCACCTTTCTTTGCAGACAAGCCATTTGAAATACCCTTAACTTATTTCACAGCCAATAAGTCTTTGAAATAATGTGTATTTTTGAGAGAAATCTTCTTATATCATTAGGCAGAAAATCTGACCTGCCATAGTTTTCAAAACAGCATAATTTCACTCTTCTCAATGATTAATCTGTTGTATTACACAACCTTTGAGTATTTAGCTTTTTCAATGACATGTACTTTACAAATGTTTTAGAGATCCTACCAGTCTTAGTAAACATCCTTGTTCCTTGTTTCAGTTCCAGTTTTATGTATATTTTCTGCCTTGCACCTGATTATTCCAACATCTGATGGATGGCCTTGGGAAACTAATTCTCATATTGATTGTTTTTGCTGATTGTCTCCACTTGTAGCTGATTTCTTCATTATTGTGTAAATTTAGATCATGAGCTCATGTTTATCTAAACAGCTGACATTGTAACAGGCTTAAGTGTGAACGCTCGTAAGCTTCAGGAGAAAGTCGGCAAAGATTTATTTGTGTCCCTCCGATGAGTTGCCCGCAAGGACCCCATTTTTTAGAAGTGTTGGTCCAATACTCCCTCTAGAGGCAGAGGATTCAGACAGGGCTGCTTTGCGGCCCCTGATCGGGGGCAGCAGCTCTGGTCGACCTGTGGTCAGGGCAGGAGCCTCTCCGCGTTGGTCCCAGGGACCCATCTGCCTGCGAACTTCAGTCACCTGGCAGGAAGGTACGATGCCCAGTCCTATGGTTAGCTGTGCAGCGAGGTGTACTGCGAGGACACGTTCCACACACACTTCAACAAAGAGGGCGGCCTGAGTGGAAAGGTGAGTGTTTGGGAAGCTGTGAAGACAAAGAAGGTGCCCTTTGGCCTGGGCCAAATGCTTGTGACACACCCCTGGGCCTGCTGGCCTCTGAGGGGCCTGCCCTGGGCCCCCTGCTCCCCTGCCCTTTGTTCAGTCACAGCAGAGATGGCCACACCCACTCCCTCAGTGAGGGCAGTGTTCCAAACTCCTTCAGCCCCGCCCCCTCTCCGCAGGTTACCATGGACTACCCATGCTGCATTCTGAGGCCAGGGCGTTCCGAGAATGCCAAGGGCAGACATGATGACCTTCAATGATTTCCTCTTGTGTCAGTTTTGTTCAGCTTTAGGAGATAGGAAATGGTCCCCTTTAGAGAAATGTTCAAATTTACTGGCATTTCATATATTCTCTGCTATAACATTGTCCTGATTCTTTCTGTATATTCTTTACATATGTTTATGTTTTCCTTAATCAAAGTGTGTCTTCTAAATCTTTTCAAAGAATATTCTTTGGACTTACTAAATCACCTCAATTTTATACGTTTTCTGTTGTATTAAGTTCTGCTCATATCTTTATTTATATTTTTTCTATGTTCTCAGGGTTTGTTGTTTTGATCATCTGATGTCAATTAAAACACTTGGTTATTCATTTTAATAAATCTTTTTACTTATAAAGATTTGAACTTTTGAAGATTCCAGCTTACTTGTAAGTTTCTAAGGGTCAGGTCCTCTCCATTGTTGCTGGCCTAAGGCTTAGTTCACCATATAGCAATGTATATATTGACATATTTTCCCCTCGACTTTCTGTGATTCCCTACATCTCACCTTTCTTTGCAGACAAGCCATT